>NC_069503.1:248172784-248227784 GCF_027579735.1 Bombina bombina
TAGGTGGACCATCTGTCTCCACCTTCTCTGTGGAAGCCTGGTCCGCCGTGAGCCATTACCCATTTATTCTAACATGCACCACCAGTCTTAAAAACGGACACTAAAAAAATGTCACATCCACTTGAAGAATCGCAGAGGTGGATAGTATCTATACGAGCTTTATATGTCCATTATTCTTATCTATATTATCTGTTTTTATATATCCTTACCTTACAATTATACTGGAGATTAGAATCCTGAAATAAGGTTACCCCCTTCACTTGATCATTGGCATATTTTGGCCGACGTAAACCATTACCCCCTAATGGTCAAAATTTAATCTAATTGAAAACTGAGCCCTAACGAAAAAGCAGCCCAAATAACACAGCCCTACAATTCTGTTACACATATCTACTGCTCTAATCTGATCTTCATTTGCTTGTGAATTTAGTGCAGCATTATATATGTTTAACGCCATTTTACTGCAATATGCTGGCGACACATTATGAGCCACATCACTCACATTTGCAACATTACGTTTGTAACTTGCCATTCCAAACATTGGTACTGTCATATGGTCCAACCTTTATGTTTTAACTTTTATTTTTCATTTTTTAACTATACAATTTTTTAGTATTCATTTTTATATATACAATATGATTGTATATTATTTAGTACACGTTATTTATGGCACTATGACAATTGTTGTTCCATTCAGCTGGCATACCATTATAAATTATGGCATCTTTTGGCAATCAGAATTGTGTATGACTGCCATGGTTACCGTTTCTATGCCGACCGGATGTAGCAGCATTCGATAATGTATATCCATCACAATTTTCCTGGCACTTATTAGAATGTGGCACACTGCTGTTATAACAAGTTCCCCAAACTAGTATGTCACATTAATACGTTTGAAAGTGTAGAATACACTACTTTATCTTTTATTTCACGTTTTGTTCATTGAATCCGTAAACCGGAAGTGAGGTAATACAACTTCCGGTTTCGGATAACACAGTGGAACGCAATATGCGTTCCAAACTCGAAAAATTGGCGCACTTTCCCTTTGGAGAGACACTTAGATTGATATGTGGTAATTGATATGTAACACTATAAATGAGTTGAATTTTGTTTGTTTTGCATGCTGATGAAGGGGTTGTGAACCCCGAAAACGTTCCATTAAATTTTTTTTGTGAAAAGTCCTGAGAGTGCATCCTTTTGTTTTCTATATATATATATATATATATATATATATATATATACAGTATATACTGTTTAAACAAAGAAGATCCACTTGTGTGTGTGTGTGTGTGTGTATATATATATATATATGTGTATATATATATATATATATATATATATATATATATATATATGTATATATATATATATATATATATATATATATATATATATATATATATATATATATATATATATATATATATATATATATATATAGAATATTACAATGGTTAAGCAAGATTGCTATATTTTGCTTTCTTCTGTTAGTGCATTGTTCTGTCTTCCTCTTTATGTGACTAAATGACGTGGATTTGTGAATAAGCCACAAACATTTCTGATTCTGCTTGGAATGGCTGGGTAAACCCTCTGGATACAAAGTATCCAGACAATGCTTTATTTGTGGAATGAATGCTATGTCAGATTTAGAACTTGTGCTGCGTCAAGTCAGGAATAAGATAATCTTTCCACAAGAGAGGCATTCACATTATTTGTGCAATTCCTCATACGATTGCACCTTTCATATTGAACCATTTTGTCTCCTAGTCACTTACTGTTCCTATGGCACCTCTTGGTTTGTATTTATTTGCTTTAGTTGCTGTAACACATGACACATTATTTGATCATATTTTATTTTTAGAAATGTTCTATATAAAATATTTACCTTCGGTCATCGTAATAAAAATAGTTACTCAACAGAAGTGATTTTTTTTTTTTTTTGATGAGCACTTAAACTGTATTTATAGATATTGTTTAACAAAGGCAACAGTAAAGAGGCATGGGAGTAAAAGTTACAAATGTACTTTGTTCTCATGTTCTTTAAAGTGATACTAAACCCAATTTTTTTTCTTTCATGAGCCAGAGCATGCAATTTTAAGCAACTTTCGAATCTACTACTATTGTCAATGTGTCTTCGTTCTTCTGGTATCTTTATTTGAAAAAGCAGGAATTAAAGTTTAGGAGCCGGACCATTTTTTGTTCAGAACCTGGGTAGCGCTTGCTAATTGGTGGCTAAATGTACACTGCTGATCCCAAACGAAAACTCTTATGATCCAATCAGCAGCGCTAATCACAAAATGCATGGAAGTATACACTCTGAACCAGGGCCACCACTAGAAATTTTGGGGCCCCTGACTTAACCATTGATCAGCCACCCCCCCCCCCCCCCCTCTTTGACATGTGCAATTTTTGACCAAGTGACTAAAACGTATATGCACTTTATTCTTAAGTGTAGTCAAACTTGGGAATGTTGTAAAGGTAGTAACACACAAACACAGAAACACACACTCGCACATAAGGATTCACATATAGACACTCTAGCAGACACGCAAAGAAACACATAAACACACTCAGACACAGTAATGAGGTAGACTATAGTTTTGTCAAAAAAGGATATTTACAAAGTAAAATATGGAATTCTGATTTATATTTTGTCAAGGAAGACTACTAAATTATGACAACAACATGCAGTGGCTGAAAGGAAGGGCCCTGAACTGCCTAAACAATAATTGAAAGGTTAAATGATCGATTGGTGACTTCCGGAAAGGTCTCATTAGTTTAAAAGTCTGTAGAAAGATGTGAATAATCAGTAGTAAGGCCAAATGTCCTAAAAAGGAACAGACAATGGACACACACACACACATACACCCAAGGAAACACCGACATAGACAGCCTCAGAAAACACACAAAGACATACACACGCATATATACGCGCGCGCACACACACACACAGAGACAACCACATAAAACACACACACAGACATACATACAGTACATACACACACACCCTCACTGAGACATCCACAGAAAACAGACATACACACTCTCACAGAGACACCCACAGAAAACACACAGACACCCTCACAGAGACATCCACAGAAAACAGACATACATACATGCGCACACACACTCACAGAGGCATCCAGAGAAAATACACAGACATACATACACACACCCTCACAGACACCCATAGAAAAAGCACAAAGACATATGCACACACCTTCACAAACATCCACAGAAAATGCACAGACATACACACCCACCCTCACAGAGAGACCCACAGAAAAAAATACATACACAATCATAGAGACACAAACAAAAGCAATCATAGAGACACAAACAAAAGCACAAAGACATAAACACAGACACCCACAGAAACACTCACAGGATGTAAAATTTCTGCAGATTGCATCCCCTAACTCATGATAAAAAAATTGCAGAAATTAAGAAATCACTTTTTAAAGAATCATATTTGTAAATGTGCAAACAAAAATAATTCTGTGAATTCAAAATTGTCTGGGTAGATGGCTAGATGAAGAAAAGTACTTTTGAAAGGTTGACATGTTTGTTTTTCCCCCAACCAAGAGCACCACTTCAAATATGGTGTACAAATGTTCCCATCTGTCAGCTGTACTTATGGATTTTGAAAATGCTGTACTCTATATGGTCTTGGTGGAACAATAAGCTGTGGTACTCAGTCTCATACCATTAGATCTGGTTAAATGCAGAATTTAGGTTTGTTTGTATGTATTTCAAAATTAAGTCAGCTGCTGTAGTGTAAACTGAACAGTGTTAAGTTTAACTGTCTCATTTCAAATACTGAGCAATCTTAGTCTGAGAGTATAACATTGTATGCAGATGTAAAAATCTTAGATAAAATGCCTCCTTGCATAAAGGGGCAGTAAACTGGAATGTAATTAAAATATATATATTAAAAAAAACTCTGCCAAAAGGGCACCTACCATTTGTGTATTGAGGAGGAAACATTTCTGCATGGCTTTAAATATAGAATTTCTAAAGCATTGTCAAATAATCATAAATACACTGTTGCATATTGCTAAAAAAAAAACCTGGCCCCACCATATAACTACTACCACACTGAAGTTACAATCTGAAATTGCACAAAGAAATAAAAAACATTTACTAAGTAAATCCTACCTCCTCTGCAAATGAAAATGATCTGCCGTCTGACTCAGGCACACACTGTACAAACAAAGTGCCAAGTCTGTCTCACACTGTGCATAGTGGTTTAGTGTACACTCAGAAATCCTCTCAAATGCTAATGCTTTACTCCTTGTAATAACATTTCCCATGCTCAATAGCACTCAGCTGTAGTACCCACTGGTGGCTGCCAATTTTTTTTTTTTAAATAAGTTGTTCATGCCTCATGGGGCCCCCTGACAGGAGTCACCCCCTGATGGCGGCCCTGCTCTGAACTCTTGCACATTTTCAGTAGGAGTTGGTGCCTCAGTGCATATAAAAAGATTGTGAACATATCAATAATGGAAATTACTTAGGACATTCTTCAAATTGCATGCTCTATCTGAATCATGAAAGTTTTTAATTTTGAGTTGTGTCCCACTAAAGCTGCGTTTGTGGACCATAAAACCTCAAATTGCCTGCAGAGAGGCTTTAACGCTTTTTTAAAAATTAGCTTCAATTCTAATAATCAACTTTATGTTCACTCATTTAGCAAGCTTCTGTGCCAGCCTAAAAAAAGTATACAATGGCTGAGCCTATAAGGAACAGGATACGTACATATGTTATTACAGGCTTCATCGTTGTCTAGACTAGAGCAGTGTTTTGTAAACTTTTGTTGCAAGTTCCCTACAGGCATAAAGTTGTGCCCTATGTCCTACCAGCTGGAACATGTAAATATTAGAGTCAGACTTCATAGTGTGACATATAGATTTAGGAATTTATATATCCAGTTTTACTGAATTGAAACGCAACAAATATTTGGGAATATTAGAGAAACAAATAATGAAATCAGCTTAAAAAGAAACACAACACATTGCCTTAGAAAAAACACAAGGTGAACAATCTTCATGTTACCACATTTCTGCATCTTACGTCGTTACATATGTAGCCTATCCGGCTGATTACATTGTGTCATACATTGGTATAAAGCACTTACCTGACACATTTCTGCATCTTACGTCATTACATATGTAGCCTATTCGGCTGATTACATTGTGTCATACATTGGTATAAAGCACTTACCTGACACATTTCTGCATCTTACGTCATTACATATGTAGCCTATTCGGCTGATTACATTGTGTCATACATTGGTATAAAGCACTTACCTGACACATTTCTGCATCTTACGTCGTTACATATGTAGCCTATTCGGCTGATTACATTGTGTCATACATTGGTATAAAGCACTTACCTGACACATTTCTGCATCTTACGTCATTACATATGTAGCCTATTCGGCTGATTACATTGTGTCATACATTGGTATAAAGCACTTACCTGACACATTTCTGCATCTTACGTAGTTACATATGTAGCCTATCCGGCTGAATACGTTGTGTCATACATTGGTATAAAGCACTTACCTGACACATTTCTGCATCTTACATCGTTACATATGTAGCCTATCCGGCTGATTACATTGTGTCATACATTGGTATAAAGCACTTACCTGACACATTTCTGCATCTTACGTAGTTACATATGTAGCCTATCCGGCTGATTACTTTGCGTCATACTTTGGTATAAAGCACTTACCTGACACATTTCATTGTGGCATATTTTTCTTTCATCTGTTGTGTCTGTGTCACTTATTATAAAAAAAAAGATATACACTTTACAGGGCACTTTTCCTGTAACACATTTTTATATCTGTGTTTCTCACTTCCAGTCCCCAAATCTAACCAACCAGCCAGATTCTATGGATTTCCCCTCCTGAGTACTGTATAGGTGAGGCCAGCCCAGGCAGGGAATTTGTTGGGGTTCCTTGAGGCTGAAACTGAGGAAGAGTTTTTTATGATTTCTGAAATATGTTCACTGGCGGTGCACCAGGGGGGGAAATAAGGAAATGGCAAGTCACTCAGTACCTCTTGCCAATGCTCCAGGTACTTCCAGGAGTACATCTACCACATGTTAAGAAACAAGTGACGTGAAAGACAAAATTAAAATTGTATGCTCTATCCTGAATCGTGAATATTTGAGACTTTTCACTTTACTTCTGTTAACAAATGTACTTTGTTCACTTGGTATCCTTTGTTCAAAAGCATACCAAGTTATGCTGAGGAGCAGCAATGTACTAGTGAGTGCCTGCTGGGGATTGGAGGTAACACACCTGTACTTTTTTGTCATTGGCTCCCCAGATGTGTTCAGCTAGCTTCTAGTGGTGCATTGCTTCTCTGGAGCTAATCCCTTAAAGGGATATCCCTGAGGAGGACAACAGACATAGAGGAAGTAAAGATCTTCCTAATCCACACAATATTATATATGGTAAGCAAAGAAATGCATAACTAAAGTTGTTCCAAAAGTTTCTAGTAAAAGTTATTACTGTTTTTCTGCGGCATACATGCATATCCTTTGAGGGCCCGTGCACAGTATTCAAGGCCGGAGAGCTGAAGATGGTGTTTGTTGCTTTGGTGTCATGCAAGCCACCACTTACTCTCTGAGAAGGTGTTGTGTTTGAATACTGGGGCTCTGGCCCTGACAGCATATGTGTGTATGCTGCAGAAAAACAGTAATCATTTTTATTAGAAGCATTTTTGCTAATGGAAGTATATTGCAAAAATGCTTCTATTTTATTCTGACCCAGTAGATCTTTCAGAGCAGAGGAATCCAAACTTTTGGAACGACTTTAGTTATGCACTTCTTTGCTTACCATATATAATATTGTGTGGATTGGGAAGATCTACACGTCCCCTATGTCTGTTGTCACCTTTAGGGATGTGCCAAGTATCTGGGCACTGTGTGCAGAGCACACTGTAACCTCACACTGCTATGCTGCAAAATAACTTCAAACTTCAAACATAAACCTATTCTAGGGGAGTGCAGGCTCTGGTGCACTGCTCTTTGCCCTCCAAACCTTAGGTTGGACAACATTGCTCTGGATGAGATTGATATGCAACTGTGGTATGGAGTCAATTTTATGTATAGTTCATTTTTCTATCACTGCATTAAACATAATGCATAAGTAGTTAATTGCTTTGCTGAGGATTCCGTTAGTGGTAAAAAGACACATACAAAAGAGAATGACTTGACATGTTCCTGCATTATGTTCAACCATAAACTACTTCCCTTTTGATGGACAACTTTGATCAGAGTGAAGCAAAAGCAATCATCTTTGCACTTAGCAGCCTGCAGTAAGCCCCCACATCAAGCCCTTTAAAGCCTTTCAGATGATCTGCTGTCTAATCTCTCATGTTGCCTGGAATGAGCCTGTTGCATGCCACAGCTTTACCACTACCCATTAAACAAAAGCTGGAATCATAGCACAGGTTTTCCCACTGATGTCAAATCACATGACCTGAACTGAGTCCAACATGTGCAGAACTTTGCAGAATAAATAGGAGAATCAAATTGCTGTTATAATGTTAGACATTTTGAGATCTGTATTTGATTTGCTAGTTGACTATTTAATTTTTTCCCCCCTACAACTATTTTATGGAAACATACACAAAATTGACAAGGACAGTAGTAACTGGCCAACCCAATGTGAACTAGATTTTTCTTTTTTTTTGTGCTACAATCTTATAGTCTCGATGCTACTCTTGTAACTGCAAACTTCACTCTAACCCTAAAATTGATCTAACATCATTGGCAATAAAGTCAGTGTTGACCTGTTATTGTTTTTGGATGTTCCTCTGCTTTTTAAAACCCCCCAGAATAAAGCAAATTTGATAATATCTATCTATATCCCACAGAAAACCTCTGAATTACATTGTTTCCAATGCAGCAAAGGATTTTTGGGTAAGATATTAAATTAAAAGTATACTTAACTGTAAATCAGATTATGTGGTATACATGCTGGAATGCACCTGCAGCACTCCTAAGAGATACATAGGGCGCACCAAATGTGGTCTAAAGATACGCTGTTTAGAGCATATAAAGAACATTGAAGCTGGCATCCTTATGAACCCACTGATAAATAATTTCACTCAGGTACATGGTAAAAATAAAAGTGAAGTTTTTATCAAAGCTATAGAACAAGTTCATAGAGGTAATAGAGGAGGTAGCAGACTTCTGGAATTACGCAAAAGGGAAACCTTTTGGATACATAAAATGGATACTTTGCGGGCTTCTAATGGGCATTTAAATGAAGCAGGCTGTTCAGGTAAACATAGGTTTTTAGATTCACTGTGGTGGATCATTGGGGCATTTGACAAAGGGATTGGAATAATCCCGAAACATTATGCCAATTTTAATCTAAGTCAATAAAAGTTAATATTTTTATAAGTTCAGTGAGAGCTTATCTTTTTCCATACTATCATATCGTTTGTTTGATATGCACCCTGGCAGTTGTATGCAAGGAGGACTGTGCCTATCCCATTGGACACTGATGATATTTCTGTGTAAACAAAGTATTAAATGTCTGAGGACGGGGGTTGTTCCCTGAAAACGTTAACTCTAACATTATATATATATATATATATATATATATATATATATATATATATATATATATATATATATATATATATATATTTATACCAATCCAATTTCATATTTCCAATTCCAGTTTTACTCAATATAGAATAAAAAATGCTGCACTCACTGGTCTGAAAAAAAAATTTGTTTTATTCTTCGCTTAATCAAGCATCCAAAGCACAGTTTACCACCAAACGTTTTGGTACCTGCCTAGTACCTTTCTCAATGGGTATAATCCAAATCTCCAAAAAAAACGATTGCATATATATTCTTGATATTCATGCACTCACTGCCTTCAGTTAGTATACAAATTAACCCGGGTGTCTCCTTTGACATTTTTTGGAATTAGAAGTTTTCTCCCCAGCCATACCTTCATGTGAGTTTCTTTGTTACTAATCCACAAGTTAAGATTAAAAGGCATGCTGAGAGGCAAAAAATACAAAACCTGACCTGGTTCCAGAGTTATAAGAGGGGGATAATTCCCCCTCCCCTTTTTTTGTTGGTGTGTGTGTCACGATAGGCCTTAGATAGGCACAGAGTACTTGGACTGCATATGACTGAAATAGTTAGGGCATATATAGAGGATGGGTGTAGTGCTGGAACTCCGCGTGCATTAACTACACGAGTACAGTCTGCAAATAGAATCCTGTATGACTGATCTCTAGGTAGATATGAGCATTTATGTCTGACTCAGATTTCCAGTGTAAGGGTGTATTGTTTATTTCTGCATGTGTAACTTTATACGCTCTAATGTGTCAGGCCACAGTATGAAGAAGCACTGTCTGGTCTGTCTATATTTCGTGTCCCTGGAGGAGGAGGTAGTTGTGAAGCTGCATGTTTGTAAAGCCTCATTTCATTGTACGTCTGCTTTTCTATATTTGGTTGGGCACAAATGTATTAATGAGCCAGGGAGAAAATATGGTTTAATAGAAATTTAAATTGCCAATAAAAATAAGTTTCATATGTTAGGGTATTTTATTATTGCTCTATTGGAAAGGGTTTGAATACAGAGTCAGATTCAGAGCAGCAATTCAATACTGACAACTAGCTGAACACTTCTGGTGAGCCAGTGACTAAAAGCATATTAGTGTAACCACCAATCACCAGCTAGCGTCCAGTAGTACTTAACTGCTTCTCAGACTACCTAGGTTTGTTGTTCAACAAAGAACACCAAGAGATTAAAGTACATTTGAAAATAAAAGTAAAATGAAATGCAATTTTATCAAGTGTTGTGCATGACTGTTGTGTTTACTAATGCAGTGTAATTTCATATCTACATATTTATTTTATTTTATTTTTCATTTTAAACAGTTGGATATATAGGTCAATGATATCAGAGCTTTCTAAGCCTTTTTGTCTTTGTATTTTTGTCCCTTCTAGTCTTTTGTGCACAATGTCTTCCTGTGCTTGTCTCAGGTGTTTCTCAGCTATGCGTTTGTTCTCACTAGGGACTGCCAGTGCTTCTCCCACAGCGATGGCAGAGAGACCGAGGCCCCCTCCCACCCTCACACAAACACTGGCTCTCTCTGCCTTGTTACCATAGAGATTGAATGCAATGTGATCAGGCCATTAGGGAGCTGGTGTCTTTGCTCTATTCAGAACTGTGCAGCCTGCCAGTTGATCTGAACTGCCTGTAAAATGGTTCTGATCACCTGCAGTTTATCTCACCATTTTCTCACCTGGATTAAAGTGAGCAAGCATTATTGTAAAAGCACCATCTACTGCTAGTTCTGACTCACTTGCCATTGATCTTGAAACTGCTCTATACAGTGACAATGACTCTAAATTGCTTGTATTTATTGTTGCCATAGCGATAGGGTTTTAAGGTCTTTGGTACTCGGGTAAGATTATACCTATGCTTGGTTTTTAGTTTATTTCCTTTTTTTATTTAAGGTTTTATGAACAATGCTGTGAGTTTACTGCTCAAATCAAACCAATGTTTAGACCAGTTGTGAACATTTGGGATTCATATGCAGCAATCACTCTCATCCCTGTCTCTGGAGAAGGAAATAATAATCAGTTTTACCTCCGAAACCTGCATCCGTTCAGTATGATCTTTTTGTTTTTATTGATAACATGTTTACAGTTTGATTGTTGACGCTGCAAGTGGAAAAAAAATCCGGGGTGCCTCCTTAGTGGAAAAGGCCTGAGAATCCCAGATTTAGATTTTTTTTTTTTTTATTAATTTGGAGTCTGTGAAAGGGGAGATGCAAGGTGATAGATCTAGGCTAACAAACCAATAGGACTTAATTTATCCAGCACTACAGAAGTTTGCAACACTACAAATAAATTATATTTTATAATAGGATGCATCTCTATGCATATTGAGGCAACAGAGAAACCAAATAATTTGCGGGTGTTGAGGTCCTGAGATGGAGCAAAATATTCTTTATGGATAACTGTTCCTTGAATGTTTTTATTCCTAAGGAATATGATGACAATGTGATAGCTGTACACTGTAACAGGCACCTTTCTTTAAAGAGAAGCAATGGTGTTGGGATCTTTAGTTCCTTTTTGGCTTTCATTTTTGGCGGTGATTGAAATGTTTTAATTCACCTGCCATTCACCCCTTAATGAATAGACCCCTAAGTGGTAATGCAAGTCCTATATTATACTAATGTCATCCTTTTTTGATGGAAAGACAGCAACAAAGTTCATGTTGCTATTCAGCCCTTTGGACAGGAGGATAGGGCCACATTGGCATTGAGAAGTTACAATACTTTGTGTTTATATCAGAAGATGTAATATATAGTGTTTTTCTTTATATTGTTAACACTGAATGTTGGTACAGGGGTGGACCTACATGGGACAGGGCATACATGGGAAGGGTAATAAGGGTGCTGGGCGGCCCCACAAATGTATCTTTCCCGTGGCCCTATTGCTGTTTATTGGATTTAGTATATTGTGACACATTTAGAGAGAGGAGATGAACTGTTAACAAAAAAAAAGTACTGTCTACAATAATTCTTATGTCCATCTGCTTTATTTTAATGCATTCAAAATTGAAGTTATATTTAAAATATTGTTGTGGCCTCTGGTCAGCTACAGCATAAATATCTTCTGATTGCAAGACATTATTGTATTTATCTGTATTGCCTAGCCAATATATGACTATAACTGTCATGTATGACCTCTGCTCATGTACTCGGCACTGCAAAATAGGGCGGTCCTTTACAAATGATGATAAATGTATCATAAATATGTATGTACCCTATGTATGTGGTTTATTACTTGGTTTCCCTCTAACAAATTCAGAGAGAGTTAATGACTAGTACAACATACAGATTGTTATCTCTGGTGACAGAATTTGCAGAATGTGGGTTTGTTTTCAAGGGGGAGGGACCAAGGCCAAAAGGTCAAAGCTGAGCCAGTGCAGCAGCTGCTGCCTCTAGAATGTTGTAATAAGTGGCGAATGTATCTGTATGCTACTGTACACAGTGCTGGAACAAAGACATGTCTGAGCTGCAGGTCCAGTACAGTCTGCATTTATCCTTTTTTAGTTTCTGTTGTGCAAAAATCAGAACTTTGTGAGTCTGGCATTTAACAAAAGTAGTTTACAGTGAACTGAAATGAGATGATTGTGCACTTATTAGATATCCTAAAGCAAATGCTTTACATGTAAAATGCACTTTTTTGTTAGCATTTTATCTTTTCTTTCTGGCCTAATACCCAGACAAAGCTTCTTTCTTAGACACAATGCGTTGCCACTCCAGATATAGATGCGATTAGTGAGCCAATCCGAAGCCTGCATATGTATGTATTCTCCAATCATCAAGCATTACTAATCTGGAGCACACTTAAACATGGCAGGTGCTCAGCATTTACTATGTTTTTAACCATAAACATGTAAAAGAGAATTTGGAAAGGGTAATTTTATTTTCTAAACTAGACTGACTTTTAAAAATGTTGTTTGAGGGTATGAAATTGAGCTGTATTACTAAAGTTTACATGTTTGTCTTTTTAGGGATCAAAAAACAAAGATGGGAGAGAGCAGAGTGAGATGGTCTCGCCGGCGGAAGAGGAGGTTTTTTCTTGGCCTGGTCCGAAGTCGGTTTCCTTGAGAAGGACATCTGAGGGATTTGGTTTTACTTTAAGGCACTTCATTGTTTATCCACCTGAATCTGCTGTCCAGACTTCAATAAAGGTGAGTTTCAGTCCCCAGTCAGTTTGGTTTACGTTATCATGCCATAGACCTGATGAGATTGGATAGAATTTACTGAATACAATGGCCTGATAGTCCTCATAGATGTTTTGTGTCTGAGAGATAAAACATTCTACCCCACTGCTGCCAGAAACAGCTTAGATACTCTTCTGTAAACATTTAAAGGGACATTAAACACTGATATTGTTATACTAGTATCTCATTGATAACTTCCCTTAAAGGGACATGAAACCCAACATTTTTCTTTCAAGATTCAGATACAGCATTCGAGTTTAACTTTCCAATTTTACTTCTATTATCATTTTGCTTTCCTTTTCTTGGTATCCTGTATTGAAGATTTGAAGAAGCAGCAATGCCCTACTGGGAGCTAGCTGAACACATCTGTAAGCCAATTACAAGAGGTATATTTGTGCACTCAACAATCAACAGCCAGGTCCCTGCTCATGAGCCTACCTAGTTGTTTTTTTCAACAAACGATACCAAGAGTACACAGCAAATTAGATAACAGAAGTTAATTGGAAAGTTGTTAAAAATTGTATGCTCTACATGAATCATGGATGAAAAAAATCTGGGTTTCATGTCTCTTTAACTGGTCTCAGAAAAGGACCTAAAATAAAATAAAAAGCTTTTAAACCTAGCAAACTTAGCTTACAAGAAGCACCCGTTACTTTATAGAGATTGAAACTTTACAGTAATTTTTTCAATTTATAAACAACTGATATAATTTTAAAATATACATCTGAATATTATGCTGAGACTAATCTTTGTTGAGAAATAATCATTATAGCTATAATTTATTTAGTGTTTAATGTCTCTTTAAATTGGCTTTTTCTCCATAGTCTCTGATTTATATTCTTCAAAAGGACCATACTACTTGCTGCTTGTTGGCCATATTTTCTCTACTTTTGTAAATACTCTAAGGGCTAGATTTATTAAAGCTGAGGCGTACAGGGGCGCTTATACGCGCCCCTGTATGCCTCAGCTCGCCTGTGGTGGGGCGAAATTACCCGCAGGTATTCAGCATTGCACACGAGCGCAATTTTGCGCTCGCGGGCAATCCCGCCCCCTGCCTGCGCACAGCCAATCACGCGCGGGCAGGAGCTGTCAATCTCCTCGGTCTGACTAGACCGAGGAGATTGAATTTCGCCACATTAGAGGTGGCGAAGAGGCTAGGGAAGCGGCGGTCTGGTGACCGCTGCTTGATAAATGACGGCGTGCAAGTTTTTGTGAGAACTTGCAGCCGTAGGGCGTTAATAAATCTAGCCCTAAATCGGTAGATTCCAAGTGCTTTGTTGTCTGGGACACGACAGTTGCAAGTGAAGCCCCAAGGAATCCAAATTATTCTTAATTTCATATCATGTATTGCATTAATCAACTATAAAAAAATACACTGTGTATTCCTTATATCCTTCTTCAAACATTTTCTTTATGCTTAAAAAGAGACAGTACGCCTAAAACATTTCCTGCAGCGATTTAAATAGATATTAAACATTGAGTATGTAATATAAAATGTTTATGTGTAGTTATAAAAAAACAACTTTACAATATACTTTAATTAGTTTGTCCCCTTTTCCTGTAATTTAACTCTTGAGTTTCTATAAAATAATGAACGTTGTCATGGTTTTAGTTTATCTCATTTTTATGCTTAGGGCAGTTAGGAACAGGTATAAAACCGGCATTAAAAGAATGTGCTGTGTTGAATTGAAAAAAATACCTACATTTATTCTAAAGCTAATATTTCTTTCCTAAGCTATGGAGAGTCCACAATGTCATTCAATTACTAGTGTGAATATCACTCCTGGCCAGCAGGAGGAGGCAAAGAGCACCACAGCAAAGCTGTTATATGTCACTCCCCTACCCATAATCCCCAGTCTCTTTGCCTCTGTCAATGGAGGAGGTGAAGTTTTATGTCTGTAGAAAAAGTTTGATTTTCTTTTTGCTACAAGCAAGATTTTTCAGTATAGCTGTACTCCATGTCAATCTCTGCATGGGAGAAGCCTGGGATTCCTTTTTTCCCCTTCTCCATTTTTAAAAAAAAAAATGTTTCCTGTTACTGACCCCATTAAGGATTCATGGCGCACGGTGCCTAAAGTAGACGGGGCTATTTCTACTTTGGCTAAGAGAACTACGATCCCTATAGAGGATAGCTGCTCTTTTAAGGATCCCATGGACAAGAAGCTGGAGGCTTATTTAAAAAAAGATGTATGTTCATCAGGGTCTTTAATGGCAACCTGCAGTCTGTATTGCCACAGTAGCAAGTGCGGCATATTATTGGTGTGATGCTTTTTCTGAATCTATTTTAGACGAGACTCCGTTGGAGGAGATTCAAGATAGGATTAAGGCTCTCAAATTAGCCAATTCCTTTATATCTGATGCTATCATGCAAGTTATTAGACTGGGGCCAAGATGTCAGGCTTCTCTTTAGCCTTGTGGCTAAAATCTTGGTCAGCTGATGTTACTTCCAAGTCCAAGCTATTGGTGCTCCCTTACAAGGGTAAGACCTTGCTTAAACCTTGCCTGGCAGAAATAATTTCTGATATTACGGATGGAAAAGAGTCTCTTCTACCTACAAGATAAGATCAGACTTAAAGGACGTCAAAGTAACTTTCGTTCCTTTCGTAACTTCAAAGGCCAAAAGTCTAACTCTTCCAAGCAGGAGCAATCCAAGTCTTCTTGGAAGCCCAATCAGTCTTGGAACAAGGGGAAGCAATCAAAGAAACCTTCAGCTGAGCATAAGTCAGCATGAAGGGTCTGCCCCCAGTCCGGGACCAGATCAAGTGCCCGGCAGACTTTACCTATTTTGTCAACCCTGGATCCGAAATGTCCCAGATCCTTGGGCTGTGGACATAGTATCTCAGGGTTACAAAATTGAATTCAAATATCTTCCTCCCAAAGGCAGATTTCACCTCTCAAGATTATCTGCAGACCAGGTAAAAAGAGGGGCATTCTTGAACTGCTTTCAGGACCTTTCCTCCCTGGGAGTGATTGTTCCTGTTCCAGTAAGGGAACAGGGTCTAGCATTCTATTCAAATCTGTTTGTGGTTCCCAAAAAAGAGGGAACTTTTCGACCCATTTTAGACCTAAAGTGTCTCAACACGTTTCTCAGAGTACTGTCCTTCAAAATTGAAATAATTTGTTCCATTCTTCCTTTGGTCCAAGAGGATCAGTTCATGACGACCATAGACCTGAAGGATGCGTATCTTCATGTTCCCATCCATAAAGATCATCAAAAGTTCCTGAGATTCGCATTTCTAGACTAACATTTTCAGTTTGTGGCTCTTCCGTTTGGTCTTGCTTCAGCTCCCAGAATTTTCTCAAAGGTTCTGGGGGCTCTTTTGGCAGTGATCAGGTCTTGGGGAATTGCAGTGGCACCCTACCTGGACGACGTATTGGTTCAGGCGCTATCTTTTCAACAAGCAAATCTCATACAGAGTTCTTGTTGTCTTTTCTACATTTCCACGGTTGGAAAGTGAATCTGGGAAAGAGAGTTTCCTTGTTCCAGCTACAAAGGTGGTTTCCTTAGGGGCCATTATAGATTCCCCATCTATGAAATTTTTCTGACGGAGGTCAGAAAAGCCAACATTTTCTCCTTTTTGCCTCTCTCTTCAGTCTACTGTTCGGCCATCAGTGGCTCAATGTATGAAGTAATTGGTCTGATGGTCGTTTCTATGGACATCATTCCCTTTGCTTGATTACATTTGAGAGCTCTGCAATTATGCATGCTCAGACAATGGAGTGGAGATCATTTGGATCTGTCTCAGAGGATAGATCTAGATCAGTCGACAAGAGACTCTCTTCTGTGGTGACTTTCTCAGGGCACATACTTCCGGAGACCTTCCTGGGTGATTGTGACCACGGACGCCAGCCTGCTAGGTTGGGGAGCAGTCTGGGACTCGCTGAAAACTCAGGAACTATGAACTCCGGAGGAGTCTGCTCTCCCCATAAACATTTTGGAATTGAGAGCAATTTCAATGCTCTGATGGCTTGGCCTCAATTGTCCTTAGCCAAGTTTATCATGTTCCAATTGGACAATATCATCTCAGTGGTTTACATCAACCACCAGGTAGGAACTCTGAGTTCCTTAGCCATGAAGGAGGTGGCACAATTGTCTGCCATCCACATTCCAGGAGTGGACAACTGGGAAGCGGATTTTCTGAGCAGACAGACTTTTCATCCCCGGGAGTGGACTCTCAATCCGGAGGTATTCTCCAGGTTAACCTTTCAATGGGGGATGCCGGAGTTGGATCTGATGGCATCTCAGCAGAATGCCAAGCTTCCAAGGTACAGTTCAAGGTCAAGAGATCTGCAGGCTGCTCTGGTAGATGCTCTGGCGGTTTCTTGGGTTTTCAGTCTAGCATACCTGCTTCCTCCATTTACTCTCCTTCCACGAATCATTGCTCGTATCAAACAGGAGAGAGCGTCTGTAATTCTAATAGCTCCTGCATGGCCACGCAGGATCTGGTATTCAGACCTTGTGAAGATGTCATCTCTTCCACCTTGGAGGTTACCTCTGATGAAGGACCTTTTAACTCAAGGTCCGTTCCTTCATCCAAATCTCGTTTCTCTGAAGCTGACTGCTTGAAGATTGAGCGCTTAGTTCTGGCTAAGCGTGGGTTTTCTAAATTGGTCATTGGGACAATGCTGCAGGCTCATAAGCCTGTTACTTGTAAGATTTACCATAAGGTATGGCGTAAATACCATTATTGGTGTGAATCAAAGGGCTACTTTTGGAGAAGGGGCAGGATTCCTAGAATTTTGTCTCTTCTCCAGGAAGGTCTGGAGGAATGATTGTCAGTCAGTTCTCTGAAACGTCAGATTTCTGCTTTATCTATTCTGTTACATAAGCGTCTGGCGGATGTGCTAGATGTTCGATCCTTTTTCAGGCCTTGGTCAGAATTAGGCCTGTATTTAAACCTGTTACTTAATTTTGTTCTTAAGCTTTTGCAGCAGGTTCTGTTTGAGCCAATGCATTCCATAGATATTAAGTTGTTATCTTGGAAGGTTTTGTTTCTTGTTGCTATTTCTTCTGCTCAGAGAGTTTCGGAACTCTCGGCTTTGCAGTGTGATTCACCTTATCTTATCTTTAATGCGGATAAGGTGGTTCTTCGTACTAAATTGGGTTTTCTCACTAAAGTGGTTTTGGTCAGAATTATTAATCAGGAAATTGTTGTTCCTTCTCTCTGTCCCAGTCCTTCTTCTAATAAGGAACGTCTGTTGTACAATTTGGATGTTGTGCATGCTCTAAAATTCTATTTTAAGGGCAACTAAGGATTTTTGCCAGTCTTCTGTCCTTTTTGTTTGTTTTGTCAGGAAAGCATAAGGGTCAGAAGGCTACTGGTACTTCTCTTTCTTTCTGGTTGAGAAGTATGATTTTGCTTATGAGACTGCTGGTCAGCAGCCTCCTGAGAGAATTACAGCTCACTCCACTAGGGCTGTCTCCTCTTCCTGGGCTTTCAAAAAGGAAGCTTCTGTGGAACTGATTTGCAAGGCTGCAACTTGGTCCTCTTTGCATACTTTTTCAAAATTTTCTAAATTTGATACTTTTTGCTGAGCCTTCTTTTGGGAGAAAGGTTCTTCAAGAGGTGGTGCCTTCTGTTTAGGTCTGCCTGTCTTGTTCTCCCTCCCTGTATATTCCTCTAGCTTGGGTATTGGTTCCCACTAGTAATTTAATGAAGTTGTGGACTCTCCATATCTTAGGAAGGAAAACAAAATGTATGCTTACCTGATAAATTTCTCTTTCCGTATATGGACAGTCCACGACCCCACCCTTAGGTTTAGACAATATTTTTTTGACTAAACCTCAGGCTCCTTTACATCTGTGTGTTATTCCTTTTTCCATTTCCCTTCAGTCCAATGACTGGGGATTATGCTCTTTGCCTCCTCCTCCTGGCCAGGAGTGATATTCCCACTAGTAATTGAATGATGTCATGGACTCGCCATATCCGGAAAGAAAGAAATTTATCAGGTAAGAATAAATTTTGTTTTGCTTTGAATACAGCTATGTCTAGCATTTATGTGTTTAATATTCTTTTAAAGCATTTGCTTACCTGCAAAAAAAAAAAAAAAAAGTCAGATCCTCTGAGTTCTTTGCCATGAGGTGCCATGTTGAACTTCCAGTGACCAGTATGAGAGTGAGACCGATAACACCAAATTTAACATACCTGCTCCCCATTCACACCTGAGACCTTGTAACACTAACAAGTCACATGACACCGGGGAGGGAAAATGGCTAATTGGGCCCAATTTGGACATTTCCAAATGTTGTTGCCAACAGTTTAGACATTAAAGTGAAAGTCAATCCTAGCGTTTTACAAATGCTAGGATTGACTATTGAAACAAATAAAGGGGACTTTGATTCATGAAGTATAAGATACTTAATGTAGAAAGCTCCTTTATTTGTTTTAACCGATAACCGTTTTTAGCTGTTACAGCAGCCCACGGCTAAAAAAATTTTTTTTTTGCTAAGTGGTGACGTTTTCTCCTCTTAGCCAATAGCAGTGCGATAAATCCGGCTCCCATGGGCGCCAAGCCGGATTTACAGCACGGCTATTGGCTAAGAGGTGAAAACATCACCTCTTAGCAAGAAATTTTTTTTTAGCGGTGGGCTGCTGTAACAGCTAAAAACAGTGATCAATTGAAACAAATAAAGGAGCTTTCTACATGAAGTATATTATACTTTATGAATGAAAGTCCCCTTTGTTTCAATAGTCAATCCTAGCGTTTGTAAAACGCTCGGATTGACTTTCACTTTAATGTAGGGGTGTTGAAAATAATCGGCACAACGATGCATCATGATGCAGCCTTTAACGATGCTTGCATCGATGCAGTGAAGAGCCGAATCGATTCACGCAATGTCACGTGACCCCTCCTCCACGTGACCAATCCTCCTGACTGACACCAGAGGCAAGGCGACCGCAACATGGCTAAAGAGTGAGTTGTTTATATCAGGAACATGACAATGATCTTATGACGGCTTCCAGCAGTGCTGACAATATCACTTCAACTTCTACGCTCTTCTGCTCTTTAAAAAGCGAGTCGCTCCTAACCGGTAGTAAGATCACTAAGGGACATAGAGGTAAATATATTCAGGAAGGAGAACATTATTTAATCAGACTAAAACACAAGAAAACGAGTTTGTAATTGTATACAACGATCATGAAAGTGCCCCGGGTAAGAGTAGATTGTAGAAATCAGGGAATTCATTAGCCAGAGGTTGAGGAAAAAATATGCAGGTATTAAACAGAGTGACGTTAATAAAGGATGTGAAACCCTTTACTAGAGCGAGTTGTTCCTATGAAGAAACGCAGGCTTCTGTAGAGAGGGGTGGGCGGTAGTTGCATGTTCAGAGCAGGGGTGTTTAAAACAGAGGCTTGAAATTAAAGTGGCCGCTCAGAATTTCCAAGTACCGCCCACCCCTCTCTACAGAAAGCCTGCGTTTCTTCATAGGAACAACTCGCTCTAGTAAAGAGTTTCACATCCTTTATTAACGTCACTCTATTTAATACCTGCATATTTTTTCCTCAACTTCTGGCTAATGAATTCCCTGATTTCTACAATCTACTCTTACCCGGGGCACTTTCATGATCGTTGTATACAATTACAAACTCGTTTTCTTGTGTTTTAGTCTGATTAAATAATGTTCTCCTTCCTGAATATATTTACCTCTATGTCCCTTAGTGATCTTACTACCGGTTAGGAGCGACTCTCTTTGTGTAAAAAGAGTGACTCCTCTTTTTTAAAGAGCAGAAGAGCGTAGAAACTGAAGTGCTATTGTCGGCACTGCTGGAAGTTGTCATAAGATCATTGTCATGTTCCTTATATAAACAACTCGCTTCTGCAGGACCTGCACATTCTATAGTCCTATATAGAAGTGAAGACAGGAAGCAGGAATCCCTGCAAATGCAGGCTGTTTAGAATTATGTACACCCTCTTTGCACAAGTAATACATGTACTTCTGAAATGTGTTTTGTATATGTATGTGTGTCTGTATGTATGTGTGTGCATTTGTGTGTATCCATATATATTTGTGTGTATTTATATATGTACTCTATATGCTTGTATGTATGTATGTATATGTGTGTGTATTTATATATGTACTCTATATGCTTGTATGTATGTATGTATGTATGTATATGTGTGTGTATTTATATATGTACTCTATATGCTTGTATGTATGTATGTATGTATGTATATTTGTGTGTATTTATATATGTACTCTATATGCTTGTATGTATGTATGTGCATATGTGTGTATGCATATATATTTATGTGTGTATTTATATATGTACTCTATATGCTTGTATGTATGAATACTATATGTATGTGTGTATCCATATATATTTGTGTGTATTTATATATGTACTCTATATGCTTGTATGTATGTATGTGTGTGTGTATGTATACTATATGTATGTGTGTGCATATGTGTGTATCCATATATATTTGTGTGTATTTATATATGTACTCTATATGCTTGTATGTATGTGTGTATGTATGTGTGTGTGTATGCATGTATGTATGAATACTATATGTATGTGTGTGCATTTGTGTGTATCCATATATATTTGTGTGTATTTATTTATATATGTACTCTATGTGCTTGTATGTGTGTGTGTGTATGCATGTATGTATGTATAATATATGTATGTGTGTGCATATGTGTGTATGCATATATATTTGTGTGTATTTATATATGTACTCTATATGCTTGTATGTATATATGTGTGTGTGTGTATGTATGTATATGCAATGCATGTGTATGTATACTATATGTATGTGTGTATGTGTGTGTATGTATCTGTATGTATACTATATGTATGTGTGTCTGTATGTATGTGTGTGCATATACATCTGGTACTCTCCTTATACACAGGTACACATGCTTATACTCATTAGGGAGCAGTAGCAGGGTGTGATGTTTGTATATAGTACAGCTGGTACTCTCCTTATACACAGATACACATGCTTATACTCATTATGGAGCAGTAGCATTTTATATATATATATATATATATAATATGGAATAGAACAAGTTCATGAAAATCATGGGCAGCAATCGTGATGCATCGCGGAATCGAATCGTTGACAGGATAATCGAATTGTGAGACCAGTGAAGATGCACACCCCTACTTTATTGGCTGTGTGTTGAGTTATTTTGAGGGAACAGCAAATTTACACTTTTATACAGCCTGTATAATCACTACTTTACATTGTAGCAAAGTGTCATTTCTTCAGTCTTGTCACATGAAAAGATATAATAAAATATTTACAAAAATGTGAGGGGTGTACTATATATATGTGTGTGTGTGTGTCATAGATGTGCTTTTAGCTAAAAGGGACTTTCCAGCCAACATTGGAATCCACATGGATGCATTTTTAGTTTTGAATAGAAGCTTTTTTTGTAATACATGTCTTAGCAAAAATGTTTCTTATAAAAGATATAGCTGATTCAAAAGTGTATTCAACTATGCACCGTGTAACGGCATTTTAAACTTTTGAGAGCCTAAGCTGCTTGTACCATCTGGTAATAACTCAAAATGTTAATTGCTGACATGATACAAGCCCCACAGGTGCTCTGAGCAGCTGCAGTATTTAAAATGCTGGTGCACTTAGAAAATCTAGCTATGCTTCACATGCATGTGCAGATGTTAACACTAACATATATAACTTTTACTATGCATCTATGTAATTAATCTATGCATTTAAATTTTGACTGGAATGTCACTTTATTTTAATGTACTTATAATGACCGTCTTTTCTCCAATGCCTCTAACTCTGTGTGATACCCTCAGTATCGCAGCATCCTGTGTGAGTTTTGGTGTCAAGAGCAAGACATTCATTGGCCCAGGTTCATCATACAAGTTTCTTCTGTTATGTGTGATCAGTCCACGGGTCATCATTACTTCTGGGATATAACTCCTCCCCAACAGGAAATGCAAGAGGATTCACCCAGCAGAGCTGCATATAGCTCCTCCCCTCTACGTCAGTCCCAGTCATTCTCTTGCACCCAACGACTAGATAGGATGTGTGAGAGGACTATGGTGATTACACTTAGTTTTTATGACTTCAATCAAAAGTTTGTTATTTTAAAATAGCACCGGAGCGTGTTATTACTTCTCTGGCAGAGTTTGAGGAAGAATCTGACAGAGATTTTTTACTATGATTTTAACCGGAGTCGTTAAGATCATATTGCTGTTCTCGACCATCTGAGGGAGGTAAAGGCTTCAGATCAGGGGACAGCGGGCAGATGAATCTGCATTGAGGTATGTGGCAGTTTTTATTTTCTGAATGGAATTGATGAGAAAAGCCTGCCATGCCGTGAAAATGACATGTATGTATACACTTCAGTATTCTGGGGATGGTATTTCACCGGAACTACTGTGTTAAAGGTCACTAATCCTTTTAATAACTATTCTCATGTTAAACGTTTTTGCTGGAATGTAGAATCGTTTACATTGCTGAGGTACTGTGTCAATAAATATTTGGGCATTATTTTCCACTTGGCAGTATTTTGCTTTAATTGTGACAGTTTCGTTTCTCTTCACTGCTGTGTGGGAGAGGGAGGGGCCGTTTTTGGCGCTCTTTACTACGCATCAAAAAATTCCAGTCAGCTACTTTTATATTTCCTGCATGATCCGGTTCATCTCTGACAGATCTCAGGGGTCTTCAAACTTCTTTGAAGGGAGGTAAATTCTCTCAGCAGAGCTGTGAGAATTCTTATAGTGACTGTGAATAAAAAACGTTGTTTTGTTTTCTTATGTACAAATTTAATTAGTGTTGTTTTTTACTAATGGGAACAAACCTTTGCTAAAAGTTGTGTTGTTTTAAAGTTTGATGCTATAACTGTTTTTCAGTTCATTATTTCAACTGTCATTTAATCGTTAGTACCTCTTTGAGGCACAGTGCGTTTTTTTGCTAAAAAAGATTATAACCAAGTTGTAAGTTTTTTTGCTAGTGTGTTAAACATGTCTGACTCAGAGGAAGATATCGGTGTCATTTGTTCCAATGCCAAGGTGGAGCCCAATAGAAATTTATGTACTAACTGTATTGATGCTACTTTAAATAAGAGTCAATCTGTACAATGTGAACAAATTTCACCAAACAGCGAGGGGAGAGTTATGCCGACTAACTCGCCTCACGCGACAGTACCTGCATCTCCCGCCCGGGAGGTGCGTGATATTTTGGCGCCCAGTACATCTGGGCGGCCATTACAGATAACATTACAAGATATGGCTACTGTTATGACTGAAGTTTTGTCTAAATTACCAGAACTAAGAGGCAAGCGTGATCACTCTGGGGTGAGAACAGAGTGCGCTGACAATGCTAGGGCCATGTCTGATACTGCGTCACAGCTCGCAGAGCATGAGGACGGAGAGCTTCATTCTGTGGGTGACGGTTCTGATCCAAACAGATTGGACTCAGATATTTCAAATTTTAAATTTAAATTGGAGAACCTCCGTGTACTACTAGGGGAGGTCTTAGCAGCTCTCAACGATTGTAACACCGTTGCAATACCAGAGAAACTGTGTAGGTTGGATAAATACTTTGCGGTACCGGCGAGTACTGACGTTTTTCCTATACCTAAGAGACTAACTGAAATTGTTACTAAGGAGTGGGATAGACCCGGTGTGCCGTTCTCACCCCCTCCAATATTTAGAAAGATGTTTCCAATAGACGCCACCACTCGGGACTTATGGCAAACGGTCCCCAAGGTGGAGGGAGCAGTTTCTACTTTAGCTAAGCGTACCACTATCCCGGTGGAGGATAGCTGTGCTTTCTCAGATCCAATGGATAAAAAATTAGAGGGTTACCTTAAGAAAATGTTTGTTCAACAAGGTTTTATATTACAACCCCTTGCATGTATCGCGCCGATTACGGCTGCGGCAGCATTTTGGATTGAGTCGCTTGAAGAGAACCTTAGTTCCTCTACGCTAGACGACATTACGGACAGGCTTAGAGTCCTTAAACTAGCTAATTCTTTCATTTCGGAGGCCGTAGTACATTTAACCAAACTTACGGCTAAGAACTCAGGATTCGCCATACAGGCACGCAGGGCACTGTGGCTAAAATCCTGGTCAGCTGATGTTACTTCTAAGTCCAAATTACTTAATATACCTTTCAAGGGGCAGTCCTTATTCGGGCCCGGTTTGAAAGAAATTATCGCTGACATTACGGGAGGTAAGGGCCACGCCCTACCTCAAGACAAGGCCAAAGCTAAGGCTAGACAGTCTAATTTTCGTCCCTTTCGGAATTTCAAAACAGGAGCAGCATCAACCTCCACTGCACCAAAACAGGAAGGAGCTGTTGCTCGTTACAGGCAAGGCTGGAAGCCTAACCAGTCCTGGAACAAAAGCAAGCAGGCCAGGAAACCTGCTGCTGCCCCAAAGACAGCATGAACCGAGAGCCCCCGATCCGGGACCGGATCTAGTAGGGGGCAGACTCTCTCTCTTCGCCCAGGCCTGGGCAAGAGATGTTCAGGATCCCTGGGCACTAGAGATCATATCTCAGGGATACCTTCTAGACTTCAAATTATCTCCCCCAAGAGGGAGATTTCATCTGTCAAGGTTGTCAACAAACCAGATAAAGAAAGAAGCGTTTCTACGCTGCGTACAAGATCTGTTAACAATGGGAGTGATCCATCCGGTTCCGTGGTCGGAACAAGGACAAGGGTTCTACTCAAACCTGTTTGTGGTTCCCAAAAAAGAGGGAACTTTCAGGCCAATCTTAGATTTAAAGACTCTAAACAAATTCCTAAGAGTTCCATCGTTCAAAATGGAAACTATTCGGACAATCTTACCCATGATCCAAGAGGGTCAGTACATGACCACAGTGGATTTAAAGGATGCTTACCTTCACATACCGATCCACAAAGATCATCACCGGTATCTAAGGTTTGCCTTCTTAGACAGGCACTACCAGTTTGTAGCTCTTCCATTCGGATTGGCTACGGCTCCAAGAATCTTCACAAAGGTTCTGGGTGCCCTTCTAGCGGTACTAAGACCGCGAGGGATTTCGGTAGCTCCGTACCTAGACGACATTCTAATACAAGCTTCAAGCTTTCAAACTGCCAAGTCTCATACAGAGTTAGTTCTGGCATTTCTAAGGTCGCATGGATGGAAAGTGAACGAAAAGAAGAGTTCTCTCTTTCCTCTCACAAGAGTTCCATTCTTGGGGACTCTTATAGATTCTGTAGAAATGAAGATTTACCTGACAGAAGACAGGTTAACAAAACTTCAAAATGCATGCCGCGTCCTTCATTCCATTCAACACCCGTCAGTAGCTCAATGCATGGAGGTGATCGGCTTAATGGTAGCGGCAATGGACATAGTACCTTTTGCACGCCTACACCTCAGACCGCTGCAATTATGCATGCTAAGTCAGTGGAATGGGGATTACTCAGATTTGTCCCCTACTCTGAATCTGAATCAAGAGACCAGAAATTCTCTTCTATGGTGGCTTTATCGGCCACACCTGTCCAGGGGGATGCCATTCAGCAGGCCAGACTGGACAATTGTAACAACAGACGCCAGCCTACTAGGTTGGGGCGCTGTCTGGAATTCTCTGAAGGCTCAGGGACTATGGAATCAGGAGGAGAGTTTCCTTCCAATAAACATCCTGGAATTGAGAGCAGTTCTCAATGCCCTTCTGGCTTGGCCCCAATTAACAACTCGGGGGTTCATCAGGTTTCAGTCGGACAACATCACGACTGTAGCTTACATCAACCATCAGGGAGGGACAAGAAGCTCCCTAGCAATGATGGAAATATCAAAGATAATTCGCTGGGCAGAGTCTCACTCTTGCCACCTATCAGCAATCCACATCCCGGGAGTGGAGAACTGGGAGGCGGATTTCTTGAGTCGCCAGACTTTTCATCCGGGGGAGTGGGAACTTCATCCGGAGGTCTTTGCCCAAATACTTCGACGTTGGGGCAAACCAGAGATAGATCTCATGGCGTCTCGCCAGAACGCCAAACTTCCTCGCTACGGGTCCAGATCCAGGGATCCGGGAGCGGTTCTGATAGATGCTTTGACAGCACCTTGGAACTTCGGGATGGCTTATGTGTTTCCACCCTTCCCGCTGCTTCCTCGATTGATTGCCAAAATCAAACAGGAGAGAGCATCAGTGATTCTAATAGCGCCTGCATGGCCACGCAGGACTTGGTATGCAGATCTAGTGGACATGTCAGCCTGTCCGCCTTGGTCTCTACCTCTAAGACAGGACCTTCTGATACAGGGTCCATTCAAACATCAAAATCTAACTTCTCTGAAGCTGACTGCTTGGAAATTGAACGCTTGATTTTATCAAAACGTGGTTTTTCTGAGTCGGTTATTGATACCCTGATACAGGCTAGGAAGCCTGTTACCAGAAGGATTTACCATAAAATATGGCGTAAATACCTATACTGGTGCGAATCCAAAGGTTACTCTTGGAGTAAGGTTAGGATCGCTAGGATATTGTCCTTTCTACAAGAAGGTTTAGAAAAGGGTCTATCAGCTAGTTCATTAAAGGGACAGATTTCAGCTCTGTCCATCTTGTTACACAGGCGTCTGTCAGAAAATCCAGACGTCCAGGCCTTTTGTCAGGCTTTAGCTAGGATCAAGCCTGTGTTTAAAGCTGTTGCTCCGCCATGGAGTTTAAACTTAGTTCTTAACGTTTTACAGGGTGTTCCGTTTGAACCCCTTCATTCCATTGATATAAAATTGTTATCTTGGAAAGTTCTGTTTTTAATGGCTATTTCCTCGGCTCGAAGAGTCTCTGAGTTATCAGCCTTACATTGTGATTCTCCTTATCTGATTTTTCATTCAGATAAGGTAGTTCTGCGTACTAAACCTGGGTTCTTACCTAAGGTAGTCACTAATAGGAATATCAATCAAGAGATTGTTGTTCCATCCTTGTGTCCAAATCCTTCTTCAAAGAAGGAACGTCTTCTACACAATCTGGATGTAGTTCGTGCCCTCAAGTTCTACTTGCAGGCAACTAAAGATTTTCGCCAAACTTCTTCCCTGTTTGTCGTTTATTCTGGACAGAGGAGAGGTCAAAAAGCTTCTGCTACCTCTCTCTCTTTTTGGCTTCGTAGCATAATACGTTTAGCCTATGAGACTGCTGGACAGCAGCCTCCTGAAAGAATTACAGCTCACTCCACTAGAGCTGTGGCTTCCACTTGGGCCTTTAAGAATGAGGCCTCTGTTGAACAGATTTGCAAGGCTGCAACTTGGTCTTCGCTTCATACTTTTTCCAAATTTTACAAATTTGACACTTTTGCTTCTTCGGAGGCTATTTTTGGGAGAAAGGTTCTTCAGGCAGTGGTTCCTTCTGTATAATGAGCCTGCCTATCCCTCCCGTCATCCGTGTACTTTTGCTTTGGTATTGGTATCCCAGAAGTAATGATGACCCGTGGACTGATCACACATAACAGAAGAAAACATAATTTATGCTTACCTGATAAATTCCTTTCTTCTGTTGTGTGATCAGTCCACGGCCCGCCCTGTTTTAAGGCAGGTAAATATCTTTTAAATTATACTCCAGTCACCACTTCACCCTTGGTTACTCCTTTCTCGTTGATTCTTGGTCGAATGACTGGGACTGACGTAGAGGGGAGGAGCTATATGCAGCTCTGCTGGGTGAATCCTCTTGCATTTCCTGTTGGGGAGGAGTTATATCCCAGAAGTAATGATGACCCGTGGACTGATCACACAACAGAAGAAAGGAATTTATCAGGTAAGCATAAATTATGTTTTTTAGGCTGATGGCCTCTTGTTTATTATGTTGTTGGTGGTGGTTGTTGTTGTTTTATATTAATGATAATACTGAGTTTATGTTGTGCTTCCATACCTGTAGGGCACTGTTTTTCACACCTGTACTCAGGCCACCCTAACAAGCCAGGATTCCCTTGGGTGAGAGCAAGTAAAATAACCACGTTTACCAATCAGCTGATTATTTCACCTGTGTTAGGGAGGTGTGATGACAAGTTTGAAAACCAGTGTTCTAAGGTATGAGAGTATTAAGAATGATACTTGCATTAGACTCGTGCATACCAAACACTGTTTAGTTGGATACTATGAGACTAGTTTAGTTTATTTTACAACCATTCTTTTTCATGGAAGTTTAAGGAGACATGTAGATGTAAATTGCTAAGGAGAGGCTTATAATGCAGTGGAAATATATGCCCTGACCACTTGCGTCAGAATAAGGAGACCACAAGCTGTAATATCGTTTGTCTCTCAGCCTTGGGACTTAAATGGACAGTATACTATACAATTGTTTTTCCCTTAATGTGTTTCAAATAACTTTTTTTTTATCAGATGCAGAGTATAAAATGCATGATATTTGCTTTTTAAGGCTTATTTGTGTATATTAATTAGCTGATTTTGTGTTTTGAAGCCACAACCTAATAAAATGGGTTGAGCTTGTAGGTAGAATCAGATCTCATTCCTTTATCACATTGTGCAAATATACCTGCTTCTTTATCTTATATCTGTCCATAAACCAATCACCAATACTTGGACAGAACAATAGAAAATTAACATTCTATTACCTTATCTCTTCTATAACCCACTGGGAGTGTAATTTCTTCTACTGGCTGTATTAAAACAGCTTGGCCTCAAGGCCAAAAACTTTCTGGATGGGTGGGGATACCACAGGCGAAATAAACTATTTCAAATGCCGATATAAGTGTCATGGAAATACTTGTAAACTATTTAATACACTCCAGCAGGTAAAATGGATCATTGGCAACAAATTATAGGGGAGAAAATGTTTAAGTAAACTGTCCCTTTAAGATTCCTGGACAAGATGTCATTATCTGATATTCGAGACATTGTGCAAAGTTATTTTAGGTTGTGCCCATGTTATGGAAACAAACCCCATCTTACTGTCTCACACAGTTTACTGATGGAATTGACTTCTAAATAGTCAGAACCGTTTGTTCTTTTTACACCAAAATGAATTGGAGCCAATAGACTTAAAGGGACACTAAAGTCAAAATTAAAGTTTCATGGTTCACATAGAGCAAGCAGTTTACTTCCATCAAATTGTGCTACTGAGCATGTGCTAGAATTTACAGTGTATATGTATATTGATTCTGTTATTGGTTGATGGCTGTCGCATGATACTCTGGTCTGGCAAATTAAGGGACATTTTTAAATTTGTCAGAAGAAATAAAAAATCTACTGCTCATTTACAATTCATAGTAAGTGCTATTGCATTTACTTTTTATTATGCACTTTTTCATTATGCAATTCTATTGTATTTAATGGGCATTTAAAGGGATATAAAACATTTTAATTCCACAACAATAGTTTTCCTGAAAATCCTAAAAGACCGCTAGATGCAAATTACAAAGAGAGACGGGATAATCTGATCTAGTAGGTATTGTACAAATATATCATAGGTTGTGATCGTATTGGATCAAGGCCAAACTTACATTCTAACATGGTGTACTGATGGTTGATGGAATTGACTTCTAAGTAGCCAGAACGGTTATAATAACTATAATAACTAGTATTTATATAGCGCCATTCTCCCAGTGGGACTCAAAGCGCTTTTTCAGCGCTCGCTCTCGGAATTAACCAAATCGGCAGCTGAATAGTAATAGTTATTATTTCCCAATTTAATGGTACTCATTTTATCGACCTCGGAAGGATGAAGGGCTGAGTTGGCCCTGCCGGGATATGAACCTGTGACCTTTGGATCTTTAAACAGGCTTTTGTAGTCAGGGCATTTTACCAACTGAGCTCCCTTGGGTGTTTGATTTTTTTTTTTTTCACACCAAGATTAACATGAGCAAAAAGATTCAAATGGACATAAACACCTTGTTAATTACAAGACTTATTTGTAGTCTTGCAAGAAATTAAAGGGACAGTATACACCAGTTTTCATATAACTGCATGTAATAGACACTACTATAAAGAAGAATATACACAGATACTGATATAAAAATCCAGTATAAAACCTTTTAAAAACGTACTTAGAAGCTTACAATTAGCACTGTTGAAAAGGTTAGGCTGAGACGACCACTGAAATAGTCTGCAAAGCAAAAAGAGAAGACCCCCCCCCTCCCCTGCATATGAAAAGACCCTTTACACAAACAGGAGCAAGCTGGAATAGGTAGACATCAGTATTCTCCTAAAACTTTGGGGCTTGGTTAGGCGTCTGAAAATCAGAGCAATTTCATTTAAAAATAAGCAAAACTATACATTTTTGAAAAACAAAAACAAACCTGTATGGGCTATATAAATGGATCATCTACAAAATATTTATACAAAGAAAAAAATATAGTGTATAATGTCTCTTTAACATGCCAGTTGATGGTGAAATCTTTCTGAATATGCTGTCATTTGTTTTCTGCAATTCTATTTAAAGGCCAAACTCTCCCACCACTTGCCTTATTTGGAGGAACCAAGTACTGGAGTAGACTAAGCTAGGACCGTTAACATAATGACATCAATGCAAGTGTTGCTATCACCTCTGCTGAGGCATATTAGGGACAGATGTACAAGGTTATGCTTATCAAGTCTGCAGTTTCACTTTCCTGAGAATCACCCGTGAGGGTCTCAAGGTGCTATTGAGAAGTTTTGTTCTAATATATTTAAACATTTTATATTACGATCATCACTTTTACCAAAGTTATTTTATGCAAAGAAAGAGGAAGCTTTATTTAAAACAACAAAAAACAAACAAAATACAAACCAAAAACAACCAATGTTAATGAATTAGTGTCAGACTATAATGAATTATTTTGCTGCCTACTAAATGTATTTTCTTTTCAACATTTGAAAAAAGTTTTGAAGAAATGACTGAGTAATAACCTGTTCAGTCTAGCCCTGGTATGACAGATTTCATTTAGATGGTCACACTTGTTATGGTGGATTCAAAAGTACAGTTTACAACTCGTTCAGCAGAATTTCTACTAACCTCTAAACATTTGTTCCAATGCAGCAGTGCAGTATGGGTAGTAACATTCAAATGAGCTTTTGATTTATTTTTACATCTCATATATAGGCTGTCTCTTGAAGGGAGTAATCAGAAAACCCACTATACTTTGACTTATAAGTCAGAGGTCGACAAATCTGTTTAAAATATAGGATCCAGTAAGAATATTTAGGAGCCAGACAGTGGTATTTGTATATAAGGAGAATAACCTAATAAGATAGGATCCTGGGCAAAATTTTAGGAGCCGGTGGCTCCCTGGCATCTGGGTTTGTCGAACTATGTTCTAAGTTATCATCAAAACAAAACTAGTCTAGTTTTTCATGTGCAAAAAAAGTGCACAAGTTTATTTAAAGGGACATGTCACCCATATACTAAATTGCTTGACAGTGATACATGATATCTGTAAAAACCTTAGTATGTGTAGAACGGTATCGCTTCACAGCCCATGGTCTACTATGAGGTCTCATGTGGAACAAAGCCTGCAAGACAAAAGGATACACGATAGTGTGTTACCTCCAAACAAGCAAGAACACTAAATGGACCAAACTCACCAGAGAAGTCCGAATTATGCATTTGATTGAAAACCAACGTCTTTCAGCTGTAACACATAGTTTAAAATAGTCAATCCCAAGTGCGAAGAAAAATCATTTTAATAAAAATAGAGTTTAGCTAAAAAATAGGCTCTATGCGTTCAGCTCTTTTTAAAAGAAAAAACAAAGTTAATTTTAATATGCTCTTGAAAAAGGCAGTTTGTTTCTGAAACGCAAAAAGCCTGTTGTTTTTTTTTTTTTTTTTTAGCTGAACTCTGTTTTTATTAAATGATTTTTCTGCATCATCAATGCTGAGTGCAAACTTTGCTTTACAATGATATTGTGGGATTTTACCGTTTATCTTGGGAGATTTCATAGTGAGATTAAGCTGAGGCGGGAAATTAATAAAGGATCACTCAATGCAGTAGAATTGCATAATTAACAAGTGCATAATAAAAAGACAATGATTTAACACCTCAAATAAGCAGTAGATTTGTTTTCTGACAATTTTTTCCCCTATTTTCCAGCCCTCTGTATCATGTGACAGACATCAGCCAATCACAGACTAGTATATGTATACACTGAACTTGTGCACATGCTCAGTAGGAACTTGTTCCCCAGAAAGTGTGAATATAAAAAGACTGTGCAAAATTGGATACTGGAAGTAAATTGAAAAGTGTCTTAAAAACGGCATGTTCTTTCTGACTCATAAAATCTTATTTTGACCTGAGTGTCCCTATAAGTGATGTGCCTGCACATGTCAAATGTATGGTTCCTTGCTATAGTCTTGGGCATTGATCCTGATAGGATGATTAAAGTGCCGTTGCAATAGGATGAGGTAACTAACACGTTGAGGTTAAAATATATTCCTTTTTTACATAGAGATGTTAATGTGATATTTTGTAGTCAGTTTTTTTTGGGGATAGGTGGAATCACTTTCAAGTAACATGTCCCTGTAAATTCTTAGTATTTTACAATATGTTGTAAAAAATATATAATCTTCAGACTAGTATGGTTTTATGCAGCTTCATAGAATTACTCTGTATTGACCTTATTATTGGAGATTCACATTTTGTTGCATTAAAGGGACAGTGAACGCAAAACTTTTTATTGTTTTAAAAGATAGATAATCCCTTTATTACCCATTCCCCAGTTTTGCACAGAAAACATGGTTATTAATACTTTTTATCTGTGATTACCTTGTATCTAAGCATCTTCTGACAGCCCCCTGATCACATGACTTTATCTATTGACTTGCATTTAAGCCAATTAGTGATGTGTTAGAATCCACAGGCGTGAGCTCAATGTTATCAATATGGCTCACATGAACTAGCAGTCCCCTGATGTGAAAAAGAAATACAAAACGTGATCAAGGGGCTGTCTTTAGTGACTTAGAAACTTAAAGGTTATAAAGTTTATTAATATAACCATGTTTTTGTGCAAAGCTGGGGAATGAGTAGTAAAGGCATTATTTATCTTTTTAAACAATAACAATTTGTGTTGACTGTCCCTTTAAATAAAATAAGCTAAATTTATTAAATATTTTACCCAGATTTCATATACTAATTGATTAAATAAAAAACTTGTGTAAAAGTTCTAACTTTAATTATTTGTACTTATTTTAATAGGCTAACCGTGGCTATTAAAGGGACATAATACTCATATGCTAAATCACTTGAAACTGATGCAGTATAACTGTAAAAAGCTGACAGGAAAATATCACCTGAGCATCTCTATGTAAAAAAGGAAGATATTTTACCTCACAATCTCCTCAGCTCAGCAGAGTAAGTTCTGTGTAAAAAGTTATACTCGGCTGCTCCCATATTTTCTAGTCCGCTTTTTACAGCTATGCTGCATCACTTTCAAGTGTTTCAACATTTGGGTATTATGGCCCTTTAAAGGACCAGTAAATACAGTAGATTTGCATAATCGTAAAGACAATGCAATAGCATTTTAGTTTGACAAATTTAAAAGTTATGTATATTTTCACTCCCCCTGTACTATGTGACAGCCATCAGCCAATCACAAATGCATATACGTAAATTCTGTGAATTTTTGCAGATGCTCAGTAGGAGCTAGTGACTCAAAAAGACTGTGCACATTTTGTTAATAGAAGTGAATTGGAAAGTTGTTTAAAATTGCATGCTCTGTCTGAATCATGAAAGTTTAATTAAATACGTATTGGTCATACAACATGCATGTATTTTTGCTTTCTAATAAAGGATCGGCAAATCTGAATTAGTTGTAACCAAAACCGTTGTCTCTCTCCTTTATGGAGTTTTGCATTTTCTTAAAGTGCCATAAAACATGTTGGGATCTGTGCATATCCTAAATAGGGCTAATGAAGTAAAGATTGTTTAAAAACTGCTGGAAAGTATTTTAATCCCCCCCCCCAAAAAAATAGCAAAATTTGTTACATAGCCATGCTGTCTGCAGTAGTCTGATCCGCCCCCTTATCAGTGTTTAGCTACAGAAACGCAGGCATTTTATTTCACAGCAGCGTATTTGCTTCTAGACATGCTCCAGCAGATAATGCGTGTCTACATCTGCATTCTGACAAAAGCAAAAGTAGATATAGAGACAGTGAATTGTGTGTAGGGAGTTAGAGCTGTACAATTCGGAAACTTAAAAGAAAGGGTTAATGGCGAGGTACTGCAGTATAAATTTGCAGGTAAAGTAATTAAAGTACATATTATATTTTGTCTCTATCCCAACTTGTTTTATGTCCCTTTAAGGGAATCAAATTGACAGCTAGTACAGAAGGGTGTCTGTATTGTGCCACACAGAGAGCTATAGGATTTTAAAGGGACAGTATACACTAATTTTTAGATAACTGTATGTAATAGACACTGCTATAAAGAAGAATATGCACAGATACTGATCTAAAAATTCAGTATCAAACCTTTCAAAAACTTACTTAGAAGATCCCAGTTTAGCACTGTTGAAAAGGTTAGGCTTGGACACCCACTGGAATGGGCTGGAAAGCAAAATGAACAGACCCCCCCCCCCCTGCATATGAGAAGCAAGCTGGCGTAAGTAGACTACAGTCTACTTCTAAAATGTTGGGGCTTGGTTAGGAGTCTGAAAATGTTATTTAAAAAAACCCAAAAAAACCTGTATGGGCTATATAAATGGATCATTTACAAAACATTTATGCAAAGAAAAATCTAGTGTTCAATGTCCCTTTAAGTAACATGGGAGTGATAGATTGACTTGCCTCAGGTGAGTATAACATTTGTCCCTTTTCTGCAACCTATCATCTCTCTTAAAGGGACAGTAAAATGAAACTTTCAGATAGAGCATGAGATTTTAAACAACTTTCTAATTTGCTTCGTTCTCTTGATATCCTTTGTTGAAAAGTATTTCTAGGTAACCTTGGCAAATTGCTACTGGGAGCCAGCTGCTGACTGGGGAGGCACATATATGCCTCGTTATTGGCTCACCTGATGTGTTTCGCTAGCTAGTGCATTTTTTATTTTTTTTGGTATAACGTCAAAAATGTGATCAAAATAAAGTTCCATAACCGTTATCCATTAGATGGAAAATTGAGCTTGAAAATGTAAATAATCATATTTATTATTGTGCAAAAACTACTGTAAGCTCACAAAAGTTAATTTAATTGGACCCACATTAAAGGGATAGTCTAGTCAAAATTAAACTTTCAAATTTACTTTTACCATCAAATTTGCTTTGTTCTTTTGGTAGTCTTTGTTGAAAGCTAAACCTAAGCCCTTGAAGGCCACAGAGGCTTCAATACAAGGTAATACAGGGATTATCTATCTTTTTAAACAATAAAAATTCTGGGGTAGACTGTCCCTTTTGATAAAATTCTTAAAAAAAAAATATAGATTAAAAAAATAAGAGGTACAATCCAAACGGGGATCACCATTTTAAAAATACAGCTGTACAATTAAAGAAATAAGACTGAAGGCACCATTACATCGCATGAAGACGCCAAGACAAAATAATCCTCATAAAGATTAGAGATCACATGCTTTCTCCTACAATAGCTCCGTTATACTAATACACTGTGCAGGCATTCAACAAATCATCAGTTGGTAATCCATCCACACTTATTATTAAAATAAAAAAAACTTGCTGGTAGCAAAAGGGGAGCATACAGTAAGGCATAATTTGTGTGTGTATGTGTGTATATATATATATATATATATATATATATAAAAATAAAATTATTGTTATTTTGTAGAGCGCCAACAGATTCCGCAGCGATATATATATATATATATATATATATATATATATATATATATATAAACAAACAGTCCAAATGTGAATCCGCCCTCCTAGGGTCAACCACCTGGATGTTCCGTGTAAATAAATATAATAGCTCCAAAAGTGACAGAGACAAACCAGGATTTTTTTCAAATGCAAAAGTCAAATTAATTGGCGTTTCGGGGACTTGTGCTCCCCTTTTTCAGAACATCAGTGTACACACAAAACCGTGCTTAAATACAGTGAAAAAAGCAAACCGTTACTTCCTTCTTCCTGTCAAAAAAAGCGCCAAAAATACATCATATCCGGTATATTATAAAGTGAACTCGGAAGTTGACAACCTTCACTTCCGGTATAAGTATACATCAAACCATTGAGTCATAAAAGTGCTGAATTAAATACATAATACATAGTATCATTCCCTCTAGCGGGTTAACGTCATATTTATAAATGTGTCAGTGTTGAATATCACATAATACAGTGCCCAAACCTATAGTGATACTGTGGCCTCAATCACACATATCCGGAAGACCGGAAGTTATATCACATCCGGTTCCGGTCGAACCGGAAATACATTTTATGTGACGTCACTTCTGTAATATTTATGCTGCAACAATGCATATGTTGATTAATGTGAATCACACAAACATCCACACTATACCCGGATGATGTATATCTAGAACAGGTGGCTAAGCATTACAAAACAAACTGGGAAAAAACATGATGTGGTAAGTGTATATCGAAATTAACAAAAACAGCAGAAAAGAGAATTCAAAAAAAGAAATAGAGGATGGACAACAGAATACGATGTAAAAATTGGGGCAAAAAGATCTAATGGACATATCTCTTACAGCAATACTAGGTTGGTAATACCAGATTATTTAGGTAGAATTCCACACTTATTGCATAGTTACATAGTGACCACATGAATCCTGCTAATACCTCAACAAGGGATGTAGTAGAGACGGTTATCAAAAATGTAAGTCAGTGTCCCAAGTAGAGGGAACTACCTTCCAAGGTCTAGGGGGTAATCGAGGAGCTAACGTGAACTAAAAATAATCCACGCCATCCCTTGATGTCACTGACTGTGGTGAAAGGTAGAATCCCGTCAACAGACGGAAGACCACCCCCATCAAGTCCCCATCCACAACCAGCTGGTATCCCATGCAACAAAGACACTTGGCAACATTAAGATAATGCTTCAAAAACGGGTAAAGAATTGAGTCCCTTGGGGTATATGGTGTCCAATCGGAACATCCATTTCACTTCTCTCCTTAGAAGCAGCTTAAGCCTGTCCCTCCTCGAGGTAGTTTAGGGATGTGGTTGATGAGAATAATTTTGATAACAGATACTGGATGTTTTGCCACTAGCCAGTGACGGGCCATGGCTGGTCGGATTCCCCTTTCTTTACGACCAATCTAATTGCGGCTCAATGGTTGGCCATTCTTTCACGTATAGTTCCTTGCGTCTTCCCTACATAATGTAGGCCACATGGACAAATTATCATGTATATAACGTGTTGTGGTACATGTGATAGGATGGTTGATGGTGTATTTTTGATTGCCATGCGGATGGTTGAATTTCTTGGTAGCTATTATGGCGTTACATGTTGTAGAGTTCGGGCACCGAAAGCATCCCTTGCGTGTGGTTTTTAAATCCTCATTAGTGTAGCATTTAGTGGGATCTGAGATAACCAACAGATCCCTTAGATTGGTATTGCGTCTATATCCAACAATAGGGCGTGTGTCCTTTGCAAATTTCAGTTTTGGATCCCAGAGTAGAATATGCCAGTGTTCTCTAATGGATTGTCCCAACTTGAGAGGTATTAGGGGCATAGGTTGTTGTAAAAATGTTATCAGAGTTTGGCTGCTTTGTTTTCTTGAGTAGTAGTGCCTCCTGTGTGGCATTCTTAGTTTGTTCTTTAACTGCTTGTAGGACAGTGGGTGAGTATCCTCTTTGTGCAAATTTAACTTGCATCTCCCGTACTTGTGACTCCCCCTTCTCTCTGCTAGAGTTGTTTCTAATGGCTTTAATATATTGCGATTTAATAATCCCTTTAACAAGGGAAGGGGCGTGGCAACTGTTTGACATCAATAGGGAGTTACGATCTGTGGGTTTGGAGTACAAAGTTGTCTCCAATCCCATCTGTCCTTTAGAGATTAGTAGGTCCAGAAATTCAATCTGATGTCTACTAAACGACATTTTAAACCTGACAGTCGTGTCAGTACTATTGAATTCCTGGAACCACTCATGTAAACTCTCAGGGCTCCCCCTCCAGATCAACAAAATGTCGTTGATGTACCTTTTGTAAAATATTACCTGAGGTACATCTTTAGACTATAAATATCAATTTTCAAAACCTGCCATAAATACATTGGCATACGATGGGGCCATGTTAGACCCCATCGCAGTTCCCGCTATTTGGAGAAAAAAGGATTTCTCAAACTTGAAATAGTTTTTAGTTAGACAAAACTCAGCCAATTGTACCACAAATTCGATGGGTGGACCTACATACTTATCAGAGGCCACTAGAAGGTCCCTCATGGTGTCTAGACCAACCCTATGGGGAGTAATAGTATAAAGACTATTAACGTCTAGTACTACCAGTAAATCCTCATCCTCTATTTTGACCTCTTTCAAAAGTCTCAGTAATTCACTGGAATCCAGTAAGAATGCTTTATTATCTTGTACGACCGGTTGGAGCAAAAAGTCCAAATGCTGTGCTATCGGTTGCAGTAGTGAATCATGAGAGGAAACAATTGGACAGCCTGCTAGCTTATCAAGGGTTTTATGTATTTTGGGTATTGAATATAAAATTGGAATCAGAGGAGAGCTGACCCAACGATTCCGTCAAATACCCTTGTGAAACTCAAAAGTTAACCAAAACCTCCAATTGTTTCTTGAATTTGTCAGTCAGATCAAAAAGTCTCTCATATGTATAGGGGTCATTTAGTTTTTAAAAATATGAACTGTTACTGAAGCAAGATGTTTAGAGCAGATTTTTAAAGCAGTCAATGGGGATGATACATGAACCAAGTCAGTCAAGGCAGCAGACTGACTCATGTGACTTTCCATGCTGGTTTGGCTTGCGGCAGAGCGGAGCAACTAACTGGAGTACGCTGAATATTGGTGCACACTTCTAAAATGACAGATGTATCACAGTGCTGGGTCAAGCAGCAACGCAACAAGTAAGCAAGTCTTTTGGGTGATTTGAAAGAGGACAGTATCAGAGCAGAGTAATACACTACAAGGTTTTGGGCTCTAGTGTTGACGACTCTTGAAGGAACAGGTGCAGTTGAGAGGGGTACATAATCAATAACGAGGTATCCTCCCGTACCGTGCTCCACGCTTTAATAACCCAACCCTCACATTATCAAGTGCTTTATACTCTGCTGCCTTGACCGACTTGGTTCATGTATCATCCCTATTGACTGCTTTAAAAATCTGCTCTAAACATCTTGCTTCATTTAAAAAGAACTTTCAAACCCGCTTTACATACTCTGCAACTTGCCATTATATTGACAGTTTGCAACAAACCAATGACGGGTTTCTAGATGGAGTTTTTAAAAATATGAACGGTTACTGACAGGACTGTCGTTTTCTAAGGTTTCTCCATCTATAAGAATATTTGCAATCATTGGCCCTGTTATTTAATTATAAATAGAGGCACGTTCAATAACACATTGTTTGTGCGTGGCCACGCAACTAATATTCTCTGAATGTTTTGTTTAGAATTGCATGTAATGATTCTTTTTTTCAAACTACTCATGAGCTGGTTTAAATTTGAGATGGTTGTGCATAGACATTGCTCAGTTTGCTCCCATAGTATGTTCATTTCAGTTTAATACTAAAACCTATTTAGGTCTGAATATTTGAACGGAACATATATATCTATTCACACTCCGTCCCATACTGCTTTTGCGCTACTGTACAATTACTGTTTTAACATCTACCAGTTTGGTTTGTCACAAGGGCCGGTCCTATATTGTAAACTTATGACTAGTGTTCTAGTTTACATTTTTAGCGTTTTAATTATGTATTAAATAGTATCTTATGCAGTCTTTTGATACTTTCTTGGTTCTGGGCCCTCGGCCAGCAGCTTGCATAAATAAAACCCATTTTTTTTACATTGTATCCAATCGAGTGTTTCGCTTCTTGCTACTATAAAAAGAGTGCTGAATTCCCAGTCTTTCATAAGCGCAACTATTTTGTGATGCTTTATCTTTCTTAAATATTTTGCTCTTATAATTATTTAAATGGGTCTACACTACTGTTCCAATATGGATGTCCCAACATTTTATTTTTGATAATTATTGGGAGAATGTAAGGGTATGAATCTGTACGCTCCACAAAACTCGCAAATTTAAGATTGCAAATTTTTCCATCCACTAAATCCTTATATACACTATATATATATATATATATATATATATATATATATATATATATATATAATTTTAAGAGCAGGTATTGGCGCACCTCAAGAAACATGAGACCACAAATTATATCACATATTATAACTTTTTCCTTTTTTCTTAATGCTGCAAAAAATTGCCGCCTTAATGTTTCATAATTTTTTTGAATTTTTTTTAAATAAAGATGGGATCTTAGTCACACAATGTAGCCATATTCTGCTCAGTCAGTCACCACTTTCAAGGTGTCCCACATAAGACTGGTCCTAACTCTATGAAATTTAGCCAAACTAAGCTCAAGAATACAATTCTAATATATCAAAATAGAATTTCCAATCTCTCATCCAGACTGCATGGGATGAGGCTTCCTGGCTACATATTATTTCACATACTTCAAACTTGTCTCTCAATGCTGCAAAAAAATTGCCTTCTCAACATTTCCCAACACTATGAAATTAACCAATACAATTCTAATATACCAAAATGAAATTCCAACATTACAATACTATACCTCTCATCCAAACTGCATGGGATGAGGTTTCCTGGCTTTATATACACACAGTTAAATATATGTGTCTGGAACACACCTGAGCTGGGTGGAGTGCTTTAAACCAAAGGGCTTTGGTCAGTTTCCATAGTGATAAATCAACAAGAAATTTTGATTAAGCACATCTAATAAAAGCATATGTTTTTAAATGCACACATTGTGGAGTGCTGCCAAAGTGACCAAAATGTATATAATTTTAAGAGCAGGTATTGGCGCACCTCAAGACACATGAGACCACAAATTATATCACATATAACTTTTTCCTTTTTTCTTAATGCTGCAAAAAAATGCTTTGAAAATGTTTTAAATAAAGATGGGATCTTAGTCACATAATATGGCCATATTCTGCTCAGCCAGTCACCACTTACAAGGTGTCCCACATAAGACTGGTCCTAACTCTATGAAATTTAGCCAAACTAAGCTCAAGAATACAATTCTAATATATCAAAATAGAATTTCCAATCTCTCATCCAGACTTCATGGAATGAGGCCTCCTGGCTACATATTATTTCACATACTTCAAACTTGTCTCTCAATGCTGCAAAAAAATTGCCTTCTCAACATTTCCCAATACTATGAAATTAGCCAATACAATTCTAATATACCAAAATGAAATTCCAATATTAATATATATATATATATATATATATATATATATACAGTGTGTGTGTATATGTGTGTGTGTGTGTATATATATATATATATATATATATATATATATATTTATAGTGAATAACTTATTTTCTTTACTATTGGTTTGCTACTTGCGATTGCCACTAAAAAGTATTGTCACAAGGCAAAACAGATTGAGGCCCACTTATTTAGTGTCGAGATACAATAGCTTAGTAATCCTGGTAAAAGTGTCATAAAAACATTCTTATCCTGTTTCTATATTTTTTTGTTTATTCCCATGGATATTGCTTGCTAAAGCCCCAATAATTCCAATTTATAAGAGACAATAGTTATTTACTTATTTTCTAATAACGTTTTCTCACCAAATCATTTTGGACAGGATTCAGGAAGGGTTAATGACAGGCCACTAATCGCTGATGCCAGTAATTCATCGCTTATGACAGGCCACTAATCGCTGATGCCAGTAATTCCTTGCTAATGACAGGCCACTAATCGCTGATGCCAGTAATTCCTTGCTAATGACAGGCCACTAATCGCTGATGCCAGTAATTCCTTGCTAATGACAGGCCACTAATTGATTAAAGCATTTTGTGTGTTCAGTGGTGCCCTAGAAAACCACATTCAGAAAGACAAATAGGGGTTTCTCCTAACTTTTGACTCCTGGTGGCTGGAACGTATAGTTATATATAGACATTTTACCAAAGTTCATTCTTTACAAAGCTGCTGTCTCCTTATTAAAGAGACAACATTAACTCTTGTATGTTATGAAACCGCAGCGACTGAGGTTTCAGGTGGCGAAAGAAGGGTGTTTAGCTCTCCTCCTGATATACTAAGGCTGCATTTTCTGCAGCAAATTAGTGATGCACCGAAATGGAAATTCTGGACCGAATCCGAAAATCCGGGATGCACTTGGCCGAAAACCGAAACTGATACCGAAAATGTATTTTTTCAAATTTTTTTTTTTTAGTTTTTTTTGTATAATTAGAGCCAATAAAAAAAGCCCACACTTTTATTGAAAGTAACACACTAAAATTGGACAAAAATATCTTAAAACAATAATATGCTACACAATAGTTTTACCATGAGAAAAAAAAAACAGGCAAAAAATGCCATTTTCGATCAAAATGTTTCTGCGACCAAAATTTTGGTGCATCCCTACTTAAAACTGTTATAAATATCAATATACTGTATTATTCTTCATTTAGTTCTATGTAACATAATCATATTTAACAGTTTTTTTTTTTTTACCAATTATCCAAATAAAGTATAATCCTAGAAAACTCATTATATGCAGAACAGTAAGTGAAGTAATAAACTTAAACAGCAGCTCTAGGCTAGCATCAAATTTGAAATATGCTACACAATAATTTTACCGAAATTAACAGGCAAGAAAACCGAAAACCGAAATAGCCAAAAATGCCATTTTCGTCCGAAACTTTCTGCGGCCGAAATTTCGGTGCATCCCTACAGCAAATCGTTATCATTTTACTGATATGTGTTCAATAAACATTTATTTCTAACATACCCTGTAGGTCACTTACTCTTAATAATCTCTTTGCTGACCCTGCAAAAGAGGAGTATTATGGTAATCCCCAAACCTTTAATTCTTTGTTCTATCTTTTCAATCTCTATGTAAACAGCTAGCTGAGCACATCTGACAACCCAGTGACAATAGGCATTTATGATCCACCAATCAGCAGCTAGCTCCCAGTAATTCATTGCTGCTGTTGAGTCTACCTAGGTATGCTTTTTTTAAGAAAGAATACCTGAAGCATATTTAATAATCAATATAAATCGCATGCCCTATTTTGGTTTAATTGTATTTTTCATGTCCCTGTATTCTCGGACTTGAACAGCTTGTGGCTTCTAAAGAAGTGTCACATTGTACAGGAATGTTTTTCCACTTTATGACAGCTGAGGATTGAAGCTATCCTATGAGCGACATGATTTATTTATTTTTATGTTTAGTTTTTTTCCCCCCACCTGAACCTATGTGCTAAATTTTCCTCCTAAAACTCCTTAAAGGGATATTCAGCCAAAATTGGAATCCACATGGGATGCATTTCAGTTTTGAATGGAAGCAATTTTGTAATATACACGCATTAGCAGAAATCAGAATTCTAGTAAACGCTACAGCTGTTTCAAAAGTGTATTTAATTGTGCACTGTGCAGCATTATTTTAAACACAGCACTTGCTGAGAGAGCCTAAGGTTCTTGTACCATCTGGTAATGACTTCATTTGTTAATTGCTGACAAGATACAAGCCCCACTGGTGCTCTGGGCAGCTGCTATATTTAAAATGATGGTGCACTGAGAATACCTATCTGGGCTTCACATGCAAAGAAAAATCATAACACTAAAACAGTGTTAACTTTTACTAAAAGCATTTTTGCCAATACATGAATATTGCAAATATGTTTCTATTCAAAGATGTAATTTACCTGTGAGCATTTAAATTTTGACTGGAATGTCCCTTTAAAAGCACAGGACTTTTCCTGCTTACTGAAAACAAGTGAGTCACTGAACTCACCTGAGCTCATGTACAAATACTCGCTGCATTGTGGAATTTCTTTCTTTTTTAACTTTCTTTTTTAACCTATTTTTATATATATAGATATTTCAAGGTAGTTGACTATACACTTAAAGAAGACACTACTATTTTTGTATTGTAAAAGTTACATACTATATATACTTGTTAGAGCATATAATTCTGCCTTAAACACCTTGGAAGTCTCTCTCTCCTCTCTCACTCTCTCGCTCTCGCTCGCTCTCTCCCCTCTCATTCTCTCATATATGAATAACATGTTGCATGTTACTAAATGATGATTTATCTTATCATTTTAATGATGTTAAAATAGCAATTCTGTTTAGTACCTTTAGACAACTGGCAAAAATGTATTAGATGTTTTGTTCATTTAAACTGAAAGAATTGTCTAAATGTTAAATCATTATTTACAGAACCTGCACCCTCTTGATAAGAGTTTTGGTATGAGTCATCACTTCTATCTTGTGAATTTACAAATAACCCTGCAGGCGTTCTAAAATAAGGACAACATAATGATTTCTTCTATGGGCACATTTTAGTCTTTAATTGTGTAGGAGAGTAGGCCAATACATTCCATGATAACAAATAATTAACTCATCGGTGTATAAAGACCACCTGGTGAAACTGCCACTTAATATACAGAATTGTTTTTAAAGTGGAAGTTTCAGTGTCCTATTGAATTTTCATCAGTAACATTGAGCTTTGAAATGTTCCACATAACTATAGTGTTAATTTGAAAATCCGCCCATCAGAATAGTGACCTTCCAGAATGTTGTCAGATTTGAAGCAGTCTTAAAAGTAGCTAATATTAGCCTATAGTTTGCTCCTTTGCAATGTGCTGTGCCAAGTAAACCTAAAATACCACCTTAGGGAATAGTTTACTACCTATCTGCCCCTGCCCCATCATGCAAGGGGTAAGATAATAACAAAACGTTGTTGCTATGAATGGTGTCTTCATGATGTTGCTCTGTTGTAGAAGGTAACATTTTAAAGCTGTTTAATCTAGATATATAGTTACCACAGTTTGATAGCAGCAATGCCCACGTTTTGCGTGTGTCTATGTCAACGTCTTTTTTTTTTTTTTTTTTATTTAGAGAATTGCTCATAGTTCCCCTACCCTGCTGCAGCCCTTGTTATGTTTGCTGGCCAAAATGTTTATTCCTATAGAGCAGCTGACTTAGGCAAATACTTTTGTAATGGGCACTGTGAGAACAAAACCTATTCATACTACACACAAACCTTTTGTTTTTGTGTCCAGAAATTAGGGGGAACTTCATATTTTTAGCTTTGCTCTCTGTATAATATATAATGTAGTGATTCAGACTGTAAGATAAAGCATAATATGGGAGTATGTCTGTTTATTCTGTATAGTGTATGTATGTTTGTTTTTAATAAAATTATCTATATCTGTCTAACATTAGCCATGGGCATAATTTAGTATTCAGCATTCATTTTCCAATCTTTTTAGCTGTGCAAATCCAGAACTTTGTGTTGAGCTTTCAAATAAATCTGGTGCCAAATACTGCTGACTTCGGCCATTTTCAGGATTTGTTTGTTAAGTGGAGTGCAACAGCATTGCCATGTCAGGTTCATCAATTTCTTCCTTCTCCTTTATTTAGCTCGGAAGCGTGATAGGCTACTACTTGGTCACTGAACCAGAAATTCAAGGGACATGTTTAGGGTGACATCTCTGCTTTATGTGTTACCTGCCATCAAGGGGTTAAACTCAATTCAGGTGAATTATTCAATGAAGAAAAACTATAACATACTGTGAAAACTAATGCAGTTTTCTTTTACAAGATATGACGAGTCCACGGATTTCATCCTTATGGGATATCGCCTCCTGGTCAATAGGAGGAGGCAAAGAGCACCACAGCAGAGCTGTATATATAGCTCCTCCCTTCCCTCCCACCCCCAGTCATTCTCTTTGCCTGTGTTAGTGATAGGAAGAGGTAAAGTGAGGTGTTAGTTTAGATTCTTCAATCAAGAGTTTATTGTTCTTAAATGGTGCCAGTGAGTACTATTTTTTTCACGGTAGAGCATCAGGTGTTTCAACTATGGGAACTGAGGAGATTCTACATTCTCGCTTCATTCCCCATGCTGGTGCTGCCCTGCTGATGGTCTTATCAGATATTACATAAGGCCCTATTTGTCCCCACAGATCTACAGGAGATAATACCAAGGGACCTCTTCTTCGTGTGGGACTGGTTCATGATGTGATCAACACTGCGGTATGTACAGTCTTTTTATTCTGGGGAGACAGTGTAACTCAGAACAGACTGGACGCTAATTGCTGCAAGAGGGGTAATCAACTTGCAAAAGTGTTATTTGCCTAGCTGCTTTTTCCTCTTATACTAACTGTGTGTATGGGACCAGATTTCATTAAAGGTCTGAAGCGGTGACTATGTGACTCTTGTCATTTTGTCTGCGGGCTGATGCTGGGGACTGGTTGGGAGTTTTTACTCCGTGTTTTTGCATTGTTTATTGTGAGCAAGTGTGCAATAACAATCCTTTTGAGGGGACACATTGGTTATAGTACAGTCGGTTCTGCCCGACATTGGTATTTTCCATGCGGCTTCTATGGGGCTTTTCTGTTAACGCCCACGAAGGGCGGGACCTATGTTCGCGCTTTTAGCTGCGCACTTGTTTGTCAGGATTCCGACAGTCACAAGGGGATTCGGAGCTCCTGTGTTTTCCTATGTCCGCTTGGTTTCCGCTGATACAAAGATCGCAAGCGGACTTAGGCGGCAGTTCACGGAGGTCGTTGGTTGTGAGGTAGGCAACACAGCAGAGCTGTGGCTTGGTGCAGGGTTTAGTGTTTGTCATAACATACAAAGGGCTATTATAACTTTAGGGTTGAATAGGTTCTGTTATGCAACTTCGTCATTTCTACTTGTTGCACGTTTGAAGTAAAATTTGCAGTAAACCACAACCAATATTGCACTTTGTTTTTCTTTTATCATGGCTGACCTACTGGAACATACTTGTTCTATGTGTTTAGCTGCCAATGTGGAACCCCCCATTACATTTTGTCCCTCATGTACTGAGAGGGCTTTACAATTTAAAGAGCAAATCTTTTTTTAAGGCTAGTATATCTAATGATGCTCCTCAGTTTGATGAGACTCGGGGTATGCCGCAAACTTCTCCCCAAACGTCACAGCCTTTAACACCCGCTCAAGCGCCATCAACTGCGTCCACCTCCATTTACTCTGCAAGATATGGCGGCAGTTATGTCATCCACTCTGACAGAGAGGTTTTGTCAAAGTTGCCAGTGTTGCAAGGCAAACGTAGCAGAAGAGAGAACCAGGTGGTCCAGGCTTCTGATTCTTTGATGGCGATCTCCGAAGTACACTCCCAGGGTTCTGACGTGGGAGGTAGGGAGGCTCATTCTGACGGGGAATTGTCTGATTCAGGAAGCACATTGCCCCAGACAGATTCAGACGTAATGTCCTTTAGATTTTAACTTGAACACCTCCGTCTGTTGTTGCGGGAGGTTTTGCTGACTTTGGATGACTGTGACACTATTGTGGTCCCACCAGAAAAATTGTGTAAGATGGACAAATATTTAGAGGTCCCTTCTTATTCTGATGTTTTTCCGGTTCCTAAGAGAATTTCAGAAATTATTACTCGGGAATGGGAAAGACCGGGTATTCCATTTTCACCTTCCCCTACCTTTAAGAAAATGTACCCTATAGCTGACACCGTTCGGGATTCTTGGCAGACGGTCCCTAAGGTGGAGGGAGCTATATCTACCTTGGCTAAGGTTATGACTATCCCTTAGTTATGCTTTCAAAGACCCTATGGACAAAAAATTGGGGGGTCTTCTAAAAAAGTTATTTATTAATCAAGGGTTCCTATTACAACGGACGACCTGCATTGTACCAGTCACAACTGCGGCTGCCTTTTGGTTTGATGCCTTAGAAGAGTCCCTTAAGACTGAGACTTCTTTAGAGGAAATTCTGGATAGAATTAAGGCCCTTAAGCTGGCAAATTCTTTTGTTACGGATGCCGCTTTCCAGATCGCCAAATTGGCGGCGAAGAATGCAGGATTTTCCATTTTAGCACGCAGAGCCTTATGGTTTAAAATCTTGGTCTGCGGACGTGTCCTCTAAATCCAAGCTTTTGGCTATTCCTTTCAAAGGGAACACCCTGTTCGGGCCTGACTTGAAAGAGATCATTTCTGACATCACAGGAGGGAAGGGTCACCTCCTACCTCAGGATAAATCATCTAAGCAAAGGGGTAGACAGAGTAATTTTCGTTCCTTTTGAAATTTCAAGGGAGTCCCCTCTTCCTCTTCCGTTAAACAGGAAGGGAATTTTGCCCAAGCCAAATCCGTCTGGAGACCCAATCGGGCTTGGAACAAGGGTAAACAACCCAAGAAGCCCGCTGCTGCTTCCAAGACAGCATGAAGGGGCGGCCCCCGATCCGGGACCTGATCTAGTAGGGGGCAGACTTTCTCTCTTTGTCCAGGCTTGGACAAGAGATGTTCAGGATCCCTGGACACTAGAAATTGTGTCCCAAGGGTATCAGCTGGAGTTCAAAAATTCCCTCCCAAGTGGAAGGTTTCTTCTTTCACGATTGTCTGTAGACCAGATAAAAAGAGAGGCGTTCTTACGTTGTGTAAAAGACCTCTCCATTATGGGAGTAATTTGTCCCGTTCCAATACAGGAACAGGGGCAGGGGTTTTACTCAAATCTTTTCGTGGTTCCCAAAAAAGAGGGAACGTTCCGACCCATTTTAAATCTCAAGAGTCTAAACAAGTTTCTCAGAGTCCCATCCTTCAAGATGGAGACTATTCGGACAATTCTTCCATTGGTCCAGGAGGGTCAATGTATGACTACCGTGGACTTAAAGGATGCATATCTTCATATCCCTATCCACAGAGATAATCACCAGTTCCTGAGGTTCGCCTTTCTGGACAAACATTTTCAGCTTGTGACCCTTCCTTTCGGTTTGGCCACGGCACCCAGGATCTTCACAAAGGTTCTAGGGTCTCTGCTGGCGGTTCTCAGACCGTGGGGCATTGCAGTGGCGCCTTATCTGGACGATATTCTGATCCAGGCGTCGTCTTATCAGCTGACAACGTTTCATACCGACATTGTCCTATCCTTTCTGAGGATTCATGGGTGGAAGGTGAATCTAGAAAAGAGTTCATTAATTCCACAGACAAGGGTTCCTTTTCTGGGAACTCTGATAGACTCTGTATCCATAAAAATCTTTTTAACGGAAGTCAGAAAGTTAAAGATTCTGAATACATGCCGAACCCTTAAGTCCAATTCTCGTCCATCAGTGGCTCAGTGCATGGAGGTAATTGGATTGATGTTGGCAGCTATGGACATCATTCCGTTTGCTCGTTTTCATCTCAGGCCTCTACAACTGAGCATGCTCAGGAAGTGGAATGGAGATTATGCAAATTTGTCTCCTCAGATAGATCTGGATCAGGAGACAAGAGACTCTCTTCTTTGGTGGTTGTCGCTGGATCATCTGTCCCAAGGGACATGTTTCCGCAGACCCTCATGGGTAATAGTGACAATGGACGCCAGCCTACTAGGTTGGGGCGCAGTCTGGAATTCCCTGAAGGCTCAGGGTGTGTGGACTCGGTCGGAGTCTCTACTTCCTATCAATATTCTGGAATTGAGAGCAGTATTCAATGCGCTTCAGGCTTGGCCTCAGTTAGCTGTGGTCAAATTCATCCGGTTTCAGTCAGACAACATCACGACTGTGGCTTACATCAATCATCAGGGAGGAACAAGGAGTTCCTTAAGATAATTCGGTGGGCGGAGGCTCACTTTTGTTATCTGTCAGCAATCTACATCCCAGGAGTGGACAATTGGGAGGCGGATTTTTTGAGCAGACAGACGTTTCATCCAGGGGAATGGGAACTCTATCTGGAGGTCTTTGCCACCCTGATTCTCAAGTGGGGCAGACCAGAATTGGATCTGATGGCATCTCGTCAGAATGCCAAGCTCCAAAGATACGGATCCAGGTCCAGGGATCCTCAGGCCGAACTGATAGATGCCTTGGCAGTGCCTTGGTTCAACCTAGCTTATGTGTTTCCACCGTTTGCTCTCCTTCCCCGAGGGATTGCTCGAATCAAACAGGAGAGGGCTTCGGTGATTCTAATCGCTCCTGAGTGGCCTCGCAGGACTTAGTATGTCGATCTGGTGGACATGTCATCTCTGCCACCGTGGAAGCTTCCATTGAGGCAGGACCTTCTCATTCAGGGACCCTTCCATCATCCGAATCTAATTTCTCTGCAGCTGACTGCTTGGAGATTGAACGCTTCGCAGGACTTAGTATGTCGATCTGGTGGACATCTGGTGGACATGTCATCTCTGCCACCGTGGAAGCTTCCATTGAGGCAGGACCTTCTCATTCAGGGACCCTTCCATCATCCGAATCTAATTTCTCTGCAGCTGACTGCTTGGAGATTGAACGCTTGATTTTATCTAAGCGAGGGTTCTCTGAATCGGTCATTGATACTTTGATTCAGGCACGTAAGCCTGTTACTAGAAAAATTTACCATAAGATATGGCGTAAATATCTTTATTGGTGCGAATCCAAGGGCTACTCGTGGAGTAGGGTTAGGATTCCCAGTATTTTATCCTTTCTCCAAGAAGGACTGGAGAAAGGGTTGTCAGCAAGTTCCTTAAAGGGACAGATTTCTGCTTTGTCTATTTTGCTTCACAAGCGCCTGGCAGATGTTCAATCTTTTTGTCAGGCTATGACTAGAATCCGGCCTTTGTTTAGACCAATTACTCCTCCTTGGAGTTTGAATTTAGTTCTTAATGTTATTCAAGGGGTTCCGTTTGAACCTATGCATTCCATAGATATTAAGTTATTGTCTTGGAAAGTTTTATTTTTAGTTGCTATTTCTTCTGCTCCCAGAGTTTCTGAGCTTTCGGCATTACAATGTGATTCTCCTTATCTTATTTTTCATTCTGAGAAGGTGGTGTTACGTACTAACCCTGGTTTTCTTCCTAAGGTTGTTTCTAACAAAAATATTAATCTGGAAATTGTTGTTCCTCCCTTGTGTCCTAACCCTTCTTCTAAGAAGGAGCGTCTGTTACATAATTTGGACGTAGTCCGTGCCTTGAAGTTCAAACTTCTTCATTATTTGTTGTTTTTGCTGGGAAATGTAGGGGTCAGAAAGCTACGGCTACCTCTTTCTCTTTGGCTGAAGAGTATCATCCGTGTTGCATATGAGACTGCTTGACAGCAGCCTCCAGATCGAATTACGGCTCATTCTACTAGGGCTGTGGCTTCCTCATGGGCATTTGAAAATGATGCTTCTGTTGAACAGATTTGCAAGGCTGCAACTTGGTCGTCTCTTCACACTTTTTCCAAATTTTCCAAATTTGATACTTTTGCTTCGTCTGAGGCTGTTTTTGGGAGAAAGGTTCTTCAAGCAGTGGTGCCTTCCGTTTAGGTTCCTGTCTTGTCCCTCCCTTTCATCCGTGTCCTATTGCTTTGGTATTGTATCCCATAAGTAAGGATGAAATCCGTGGACTCGTCATATCTTGTAAAAGAAAAGGAAATTTATGCTTACCTGATAAATTTATTTCTTTTACGATATGACGAGTCCATGGCCCACCCTGTTATTTTCTGAGACAGGTTTTTATTTTTTTTAAACTTCAGTCACCTCTGCACCTTGGCTTTTCCTTTCTGTTCCTCACTGGCACCATTTAAGAACAATAAACTCTTGATTGAAGAATCTAAACTAACACCTCACTTTACCTCTTCCTATCACTAACACAGGCAAAGAGAATGACTGGGATGGGAGGGAGGAGCTATATATACAGCTCTGCTGTGGTGCTCTTTGCCTCCTCCTGCTGACCAGGAGGCGATATCCCATAAGTAAGGATGAAATCCGTGGACTCGGCATATCGTAAAAGAAATAAATTTATCAGGTAAGCATAAATTTCCTTTTAATACACTCCTGGAAGTCTTTCTTTAATCAGATGTTGATTTAAACCTTTGTCTTTCTTTACAACCCTTAGGCAGATTTGAGATGATGGATTTAAAAAGTATCTTGATACAGACACATCAGATATTGGCATTTTTGCGTGACAGCGAGATATGTATTCTAGACGTTGCATGCCAAGAAGGGAATGAACCCTTGACTGTGCCATTTCCTTTACTTGTTTTTGCGGGTGTTTTCCCTGTAAACCATGGACATTTTCAGTGGCTGTATCCTGAGGCAGGAAGGCCCTGCATTGTAGTTTAGATTACAGTCATTTATAGTAGTTACAGCCTCATGCTGCAGTGTCTGCTGTAAGTGAAGCACAGTTTCCATCATGCTACTGTTTATACAAACTTCTTGAAAGTAATAACCCTTACTGTTTGGTGTGAACTGTAATATTCTGTATGTTATGTATTTTCTTTATTTAGTGTGTACAATTTCAAGATCTGAAAATTGTTTAATATTTATGAAACCTTTAAAAGGGGCAAATACACATTTTTTTTTCCAACACACACTATATATATATATATAGAGAGAGAGAGAGATAGAGATATAGAGAGAGATATAGAGAGAGATATAGAGAGAGATATAGAGAGAGATATAGAGAGAGATATAGAGAGAGATATAGAGAGAGATATAGAGAGAGATATAGAGAGAGATATAGAGAGAGATATAGAGAGAGATATAGAGAGAGATATAGAGAGAGATATAGAGAGAGAGAGAGATATAGAGAGAGAGAGAGATATAGAGAGAGATAGATATAGAGAGAGATAGAGAGAGTTGTTATTTTGATATCTAAATCTCTGGACTAACACCTATATATATATATATATATCGGTGTTAGTCCAGAGATTTAGATATCAAAATAACAATAACAAGTGTGTATATATATATTTTTTTTTTTTTTTTTTTTCCATTGTCATGCTGAAAGATGAAGTTCCTCTTCATGTTCAGCTTTCTAGCAGAAGCCTGAAAGTTTTGTGCCAATATTGACTGGTATTTGGAACTGTTCATAATTCCCTCTACCTTGACTAAGGCCCCAGTTCCAGCTGAAAAAAAAAACAGCCCCAAAGCATGATGCTGCCATCACCATGCTTCACTGTGGGTATGGTGTTCTTTTGGTGATGTGCAGTGTTGTTTTTGCGCCAAACATATCCTTTGGAATTATGGCCAAAAAGTTCAACCTTGGTTTCATCAGACCATAACACTTTTTCCCATATGCTTTTGGGAGACTTTAGATGTGTGTTTGCAAAATGTAGCCTGGCTTGGATGTTTTTCTTTGTAAGAAAAGGCTTTCGTCTTGCCACTCTACCCCATAGCCCAGACATATGAAGAATACGTGAGATTGTTGTCACATGTACCACACAGCCAGTACTTGCCAGATATTCCTGCATGTCCTTTAATGTTGCTGTAGGCCTCTTGGTAGCCTCCCAGACCATATATACTTGCTTCACTGTCCGTGTGGCAGGTTTTACGTAGGAAAGACCCAGGATGATCTTAGGACAAGGATGGCGAACCACCGGTCTGCGATACGCAAAGCCATCAAAGATGGTTATTCAGATCAACCTGTGGCTAGGCATTTTTGTACTAACAAACATGGGGTATCCAATTTGAGTTACATTATTATTGATCATGTGCCTAGGAGTGTAAGGGGGTGATAGGGCCAAATGCCTACTACAAAGGGAGTCCATGTGGATTTTTAACTTTGACACAATGTATCCAAAGGGCCTGAATGTGCATTTGGACTATCAATGCTTTTTGTAGTTGTTGGGTTTGCCCATTGGCATATGCTTGAGTGATTGGGTTGGACACAACAAGGTCAGCACTGTATAGTGGGCGAATGTTGATGTATCATATTGGGAGTCTTTATTGCTACATGCCTTTTGTTTGGGCTGGGTAATATGTGGTCCTGAGTGTGCTAACATGTAAGTTTAGGAATCTTCATTATGTTACTCCTGATGTATGTGTGATTGGTGACTGACAGTTTGGGGGTTTGAGTAGCTTAACAGGGATACTGCTGTTTGGATCAAGTACACTGATTGGATTTAAGTACAATATGGTAGGACAGTGCTCAAGTGAGTACGGTATTAGATTATCAGGATGTTAAATCCACCTATCTATTGTAGTATATTATACATTTAAATTGTTTTAAGCTAATTTAGCGTATGTGTGATTTGCATTGCATAGTAGGGCTTTTCACCCCTATAGGAACAGTCTAACATTTGGTCTCATTGTTTTCAAGATGTTATTTGTCACAATGTATTTACACTTGGAGTTTTTGTAGTTTGTCTTGGTCGGCTTTCCGTAGCAGTGCTCGCGCATGCGCAGTTGCGCTGTACTGACGCCGTGAGAGCTGACGTTCCAACATGTGTGTGTGTGTATATGTATGTATATATATATATATATATATATATATATATATATA
>NC_069503.1:248232784-248392784 GCF_027579735.1 Bombina bombina
ATACAAGTAGCACTTTGCTATTTCCAAACCATTTTTTTCCAAAATTAGCGCTAGTTACATTAGAACACTGATATCTTTCAGGAATCCCTGAATATCCCTTGACATGTATATATTTTTTTTTTGTAGACATCCCAAAGTATTGATCTAGGCCCATTTTGGTATATTTCATGCCACCATTTCACCGCCAAATGCGATCAAATACAAAAAATTGTTCACTTTTTCACAAATTTTTTCACAAACTTTAGGTTTCTCACTGAAATCATTTACAAACAACTTGTGCAATTATGGCATAAATGGTTGTAAAATCTTCTCTGGGATCCCCTTTGTTCAGAAATAGCACACATATATGGCTTTGGCGTTGCTTTTTGGTAATTAGAAGGCCGCTAAATGCCACTGCGCACCACAAGTGTATCATGCCCAGCAGTTAAGGGGTTAATTAGGGAGCTTTTAGGGAGCTTGTAGGGTTAATTTTAGCTTTAGTGTAGTGTAGTAGACAACCCCAAGTATTGATCTAGGCACATTTTGGTATATTTCATGCCACCATTTCACCGCCAAATGCGATCAAATTAAAAAAAACGTAAAATTTTTCACAATTTTAGGTTTCTCACTGAAATCATTTACAAACAGCTTGTGCAATTATGGCACAAATGGTTGTAAATGCTTGTCTGGGATCCCCTTTGTTCAGAAATAGCAGACATATATGACTTTGGCGTTGCTTTCTGGTAATTAGAAGGCCACTAAATCCTGTTGCGCCTCACACGTGTATTATGGCTAGCAGTGAAAAGGTTAATTAGGGAGTTTGTAGTGAGCTTGCAGGGTTAATTTTAGCTTTAGTGTAGAGATCAGCCTCCCACCTGACACATCCCACCCCCTGATCCCTCCCAAACAGCTCCCTTCCCTCCCCCACCCCACAATTGTCCCCGCCATCTTAAGTACTGGCAGAAAGTCTGCCAGTACTAAAATAAAAGGGTTTTTAAAAAAAAATTAAAATTTTTTTTTTAGCATATTTACATATGCTACTGTGTAGGATCCCCCCCTTAGCCCCCAACCTCCCTGATCCCCCCCAAAACCGCTCTCTAACCCTCCCCTCTGCCTTATTGGGGGCCATCTTGGGTACTGGCAGCTGTCTGCCAGTACCCAGTTTACAATAAAAAATGCTTTTTTTTTGTTTTTTTTGTTTTTTTCTGTAGTGTAGCTTCCCCCCCCACCCCCCACAGACAAACCCCCACCACCTTGCTGATTGTTTAAAATTTTATTTTTTTATATATTTTTTATTTCCCATTTTCTGCAGTGTAGCGGTTCCCACCCGCTCCCTCCCCGTGCACGCGCCCCCAGCCACCCCCGCCCACGATCCTGCCCCCCTTCACATCCACATGGCCATCGATGGCCGGCTCCCACCCACCAACGCAGGTAGCCACCGATCTCCGGTGCAGAGAGGGCCACAGAGTGGCTCTCTCTGCACCGGATGACTTAAAAAGGTTATTGCAGGATGCCTCCATATCGAGGCATCACTGCAATAACCGGAAAGCAGCTGGAAGCGAGCAGGATCGCTTCCAGCTGCTTTCCACACTGAGGACGTGCAGGGTACGTTCTCAGGCATTAACTGCCTTTTTTCTGAGGACGTACCCTGCACGTCCTCAGTCGTTAAGGGGTTAATACACCTTTTACCTCTGTGATTATCTTGTATCTAAGCCTCTGCAAACTGACCCCTTATTTCAGTTCTTTTGACAGACATCCATTTTAGCCAATCAGAGCTGGCTCACCTGAACTCCATGTGAGTGAGCACAGCGATATCTATATGACACACATGAACTAACAACCTCTATTGGTGAAAAACTGTCAAAATGCCCTGAGAGAAGAGGCAGCCTTTAAGGTCTTAGAAATCAGCATATGAACCTCCTAGGTTTAGCTTTCAACTAAGAATACAAAGAGTACAAAGCATAATTGGTGATAAAAGTAAATTGGAAAATTGTTTAAAATTGCATTCTCTATCTGAATCATGAAAGTTTATTTTGGACTAGACTGTCCCTTTAAGATATCACTGTTATACAGGTATAAATCCCCAAATCTGGAATTCTATAATCCAGAATTACTCTGAAATCCATACTTTCATTAATATTTGTTTTTAATTAAATCATTAGTACAAATTACTATTTTCCCTGTCAGCCACAATATTATCTGACTACATTTTTGGTTTGGTTTTTGTGTTCTAAGATACAAATTCTAGTCTAAATAATTTAAAACCGCTATTACCGCTCTAATTTCAGTACTGTACAGCCTTTCTGATGGTACTATATATGCAAAAGTAATATGATGATCTAAAACTACCTTTAGGTTGTATTATGTCATCTAAACATTTTCTAAATGACAAAATATATTATTGTTTACACTTGGTCCCATCCCCTCTCCCAGTAATTTTACAGATGCAAGTAATGCAAATATTCAGAGTTCAAGCTTTTCCGAAATCCAAACCATTTTTAGTCCCAAGCAGTTTGGATAAAGTTTTTAAACCTGCATATTAGAAATGGATTTATAACCTACACATATACATACTATTTTTTATAAATGTCCTAGATGTTGTTCAAAATGTAATCAGACACAAAACATTTACTCATACATAGTAAATTTGTGTTCTACTTTATTCATTATGGTGGCTCTTCATGTATAATTCTACTTAATGATTGGTTGATATTTGCATTAGCACATTTATATCTGTCCTAACAATGCCATACTTTGTCCTGGTGCTGTATTTAACTATGTTTTTAGTCATTTTGTGAGCAGTGGTACAATATGAATGCATTAGAACATTTCCTTTTTTGCACTTATGTTCCTTAAGCTACTTTATTTATAAAATTAACCGTGCACTTATGGATTTTTAAACATACAAGCCATACGTTTATTTGATCATTCCAGGGTAAATCTATCCCCTTTTTAAGAAATATATAAAATATGTAATTTTTCATTTTGTGTTTTTAAAAATAAAAATGAAAATATTTTTAGATTTGCATAAAACTTTTTTTTCCCCATGCATGAAAGACTTCAATAATATTTACTTGATTTCTTTCAAATCCATTAAAGTTGTGATCCTTTTATGTCACTTAATTCAGCATTGCAATGCTGGCTCTTTTGTTTCCATAGTAACTGTTATATTTGCTAAGGTGGAAGTATTTGCAGAGAGGAAATTGTAGTGTAAGGTTTAGTACACACCTTTTAAAACCTGGTATCGTTACTAAAATACATGTTCTCTTTAGAATATGGTGGAATCTTAAGGTATTTTAGTTAGTATTTTGTGTAAAAAATAATTAGCAACCAATACCTACAAGGGATTCCTAGTCATTAGATTGCAGGTTATTTTAAGCTACATCTGATTGCCTTAGAAACAGGAAGGGTGATATGCAAACTGCATTGTTCTCTGCTGTGTACACAAAGCATCTTTGGGGTGGCTGTTAAAATTACACATCTGTGCAAACACATAGTGTGCACATATTTAGTACATGTGAAGAAGTGGTACTATTGAACATGCTGGGAAACAAGGCTGTAATTTTATAAAACTGGAAGATGAGAATAGAGCCAGAGAAAGGTGAGAGATAAATGGAAGAAGGAGAAAAGGAGAGATTGAATAAAGAGGAAGTCATTTATTATGGAGAAGAAAAAGATAGGGAGGGTGAGAGAGGGTTTATGTGATTGATATAGGGGACAGAGAAAAGGGGGGTAATAGCAATGGAAGGTTATGAGAAAGTTAGTTTAAATGGAATATAGTTAAATGGATGAAAACTAATTTTTTACGTTCATAAGATGGTGAGAGTCCACAAAATTATCACATGAGGGGTTTGCTTTCTCTATATACCAGGAGGAGGCAAAACTCCTGTTGATTCTAGAGCTTTGCTCAAACCCCATACTAGCAGTAGTCCTTTACTATACTCAGTTTTGTTTTGCTTCCAAAGAAGAAGGTAGAACATAACCAATGCTCTGGTCTTCATGTTGGGTGATGGAGTACTTTAACTGATCTGAGAGCCATTTGCCCCCTTCATGGGCCTCCTGGCCAGAAGCAATGAATGGAGTTCAGTTCCGAAGTGAAAATCTCCCGTGCACCGCCTGTAATGAAAAAGCCGGTGTCGCGTCGGTGCTAAATTCAGATGGGCCGCTCTCATGCTACAGTAACACCAGTCCACCAATCACCTGCTAGAGACACCACCTTCCCAGTCTATGCCCCGCCCCTCCTCAGAGGGAGAGACCTGTCACGTGGGCAAAATTAAGGTGTTATAGGTGTTATAGTAATTTATAAGAAAATCGCAATCACGTTTTTTTTTTTTATTAAATACTGTAAAGAAAATCACTATCCCCCCCCCATATAGCCCAGCCCTACTACTTTATTTGGCAGTCTCCTGGTTTACATTGTGCTGCTCTTTGGATCTTGCACTTTCTTGTAGAGGCCCTTTGGTGCAAGGTGGAGGAATGAGTTATACAACTAATTTCCACGGCCTATGGGCTTTTTTATCATACTATTTAGTGCCATACTTGCCCTTTTTCCTTAATATTTTCTTTAATATGGAGCAATCTATTGCAAGTTAGGTCTCTGGACCGTCTGCTGGGGGTGAGGTCAGATTAATTCAGCCCTATTTCTATATACCTAAAACTGTTCCTTTTTTATGCTAGACAAGGGTTATATGGTGTATATGGTTTTTATTCTCATGCCAAAGCATGAACCCTCAGGGAGCTCTACTGAGCTATCTTCTAGATTCTAGAATATGTTCATTCTTCTAGGTGGCCTCATGTATCTTACCAGATAAATTTAATTTATTTCATGTTGATGAGAGTCCACAAGCCCCACCCTTGTTGTTGTATATACAGTTGGTAGCAGGACTTGTTTTGCACTTTTTTCCCTGCTTTGGTCCTTTTCCTGTATTCCTTTGTTTTTCTTTACTAGGCTGTATGTGTAACTGAGATAGTAGGGGATTACTGGGAGTATGGGGGTAAAATAGCTCTAGAATTTTAGGGATATTTTGCTTCAGGGAAAGTACATCCCACATAGATAAATGTATCAGGTAATCATAAATTGTGTTTATTTTTTATAGGAAAGCTTTCTTGTCTCACATTTCAGTAAACTATGTAAATAGCTATAAAAACAATGTTACACATTGGCTAAAACATCTTTGATTTGTAGCGTTTTGAAAATCTAGCTTACATAATTTGTTTTTTTGCCCTCGGGGAGTGTGGGACAAGCACATATTTATTTTTTACACAAAAGCCATATATGTTGTCCCTTTAAAATAAGGTAGAGAGATGTCTGAGTGTGGAGAAGCTGAAAGAGAAGCCACAGAGCTGAGAAAAAAGAATTTATGTAAGAAAACCATTCTGCCCTGCTACTCTTGTACTAATAGACTGGACTACAGAGCGCTGCACCAACTCTTATCTTGGTATCAAAGCATAACCATTAAAATCTTCTTCTTTATGTAATGAGGAAAATAGATTAAGTGAAGTATAGTGGAATATAGATGATGTGTTTTGTGAAATAATTAAGGATATGCAGTTTCTGTGTATATGTATGTATATATATATATATATATATATATATATATATATATATATATATATATATATATATATATATATATATATATATATATATATATATATATATATTTTTTTTTTTTTAGAGATCATGGCTTATTCTAGAGAGCTGGATGGAAACAAATGAGCACCCCTAAATAATGGGTCCTCGTTACAGCTGTGCATGGTACATAGAGTATAATCCTGTTTTTGCTGGTTATATTTGGTATGGTGATCAGTTAATATCTCTTAAATTAAAGCTTAAGCAGAATTTGTTTAGGTGATTAGTAGGGTTGCACCGATACTAGTATCGGTGCCGATACCAAGTATTTGCATGAGTTGCAGACAATAAAAAAGGACAGAATCGCCACATGGCCCAAATGAAACTTTCATGATTCAGATAGAGCATGCAATTTTAAGCAATTTTCTAATTTACTCATATTACCAAATTTTCTTTGTTCTCTTGGTATTTATTTGAAAAAGCAAGAATGTAAGCTTAGGAGCTGGCCCATTTTTCATTCAGCACCAGGGTATCACTTGCTTATTGGTGTCTAAATGTAGACAGCAATCAACAAGCGCTGGCCAGAGTTCTGAACCAAAAATGGGCCAGCTCCTAAACTTACATTCTTGCTTTTTCAAATATGAGTGAATTAGAAAATTGCTTAAAATTGCATGCTCTATCTGAATCATGAGTTTCATTTTGACTAGACTATCCCTTTAAGGCAGTTGGCTGTATATACAACAAGAGGGAGGGGTTGTTATCTTAAAATAAAAAAATACACTTGATAAATATGCATTTTTGACTGCAAATACTTAATTGCGGGCAAAAGAAAAGGGTTTACTGTCTCTTTAAGAGTATTAAAGCTTGCAAATATAGACTACTTTTTTATGAAAACATTTATATTAACTAAAACTTGCAGTACAGTGACTAATGCAGGTGCAGTGATTTATTTTGTAATGGAGACTGTATAGTTTTGGAATTCTTATGCTTCTGTATTTGTTGATATAAAGAGCCATCTAGTGGCAAACTCTGTGTATGATTTGAAATCATAGAACAGATTGCTAAAAAGGCACATGATTTCTACACAAGAAAGAGCAGCAAAAGTGTTTTTAATGATTAAAAAAATAAATCGGTCTACCCATACGTGTGGCTAAGGTATCACAAAATAAAATTAAAGGGACAGTCTAGTCCAAAATAAACTTTCATGATTCAGATAGAGCATGTAATTTTAAACAATTTTCCAATTTACTTTTATCACCAATGTTGCTTTGTTCTCTTGGTATTCTTAGTTGAAAGCTTAACCTCGGAGGTTCATATGCTAATTTCTTAGACCTTGAAGGCCACCTCTTTTCAGAATGCATTTTAACAGTTTTTCATCACTAGAGGGTGTAAGTTCATGTGTTTCATATAGATAACACTGTGCTCATGCACGTGAAGTTATCTAGGAGCAGGCACTGATTGGCTAAACTGCAAGTCTGTCAAAAGAACTGAAATAAAGGGGCAGTTTGCAGAGGCTTAGATACAAGATAATCACAGAGGTTAAAAGTATATTAATATAACTGTGTTGGTTATGCAAAACTGGGGAATGGGTAATAAAGGGATAATCTATCTTTTAAAACAATACAAATTCTGGTGTAGACTGTCCCTTTAAATTATAATCACAATTCCTCTTCCCCCCCCACTCCCAGGATTTTTCTATCTTTTCTTTGAGACTGCCCTTTTAAAGGGACATAATACCCGAATGTTGAAGCACATGAAAGTGGTGTGGCATATCTGTAAAAAAAGCTGACTAGAAACTATAACCTGAACATCTCTATGTAATTTTTTTTTTTTTTTTACCTCCAAAATTTCCTCAGTAGCCATATCCCACTGTAAAGGGATTTTAGCCATGAGACTTGCAAGGGAGTGTGTTACTGGCATGTGCCCAGAGGCAGACCTTTTCTTCCCTTTCTGCAATTAGATTTTTTAGTGAAACCTTTTCTGATTGCCATTTTTAAATAAAATTCCATTTTAAATGATCCATTTACACTAAAGAACCAGTTCAATTTAAATTTGTTGATTAACTGAAGCGAAAGGCATTTAAAAAAATAAATACAAATAAAATAAAATATTATTTTAATATTTTTATTGAGGAACTACAAGATACAAACATCAAGCATACACAAAGTTATACATTTGAGGTAGTTACAAACAATCTACTTGTGTTTTATAACCGCAAGGTTATAGATATTATACAAGATTCATTGTTGAGCATGTTGTCAATTGTCCTCATTTCTTCTGTTAAGTGTGATCAGTCCACGGGTCATCATTACTTGTGGGATATTAACTGCTCCCCTACAGGAAGTGCAAGAGGATTCACCCAGCAGAGTTGCTATATAGCTCCTCCCCTCTACGTCACCTCCAGTCATTCTCTTGCACCCAACGACTAGATAGGATGTGTGAGAGGACTATGGTGATATATTTAGTTTTTATATCTTCAATCAAAAGTTTGTTATTTTATAATAGCACCGGAGTGTGTTATTCCTTCTCTGGTAGAATTTGAAGAAGAATCTACCTGAGTTTTTCTATGGTTTTAGCCGGAGTAGTTAAGATCATATTGCTGTTTCTCGGCCATCTGAGGAGAGGTAAACTTCAGACCAGGGGACAGCAGGCAGATTAATCTGCAAAGAGGTATGTAGCAGTTTATTATTTTCTGACATGGAATTGATGAGAAAATCCTGCCATACCGTTATAATGTAAACTCAGCCTTGAATGCAGTAGATGTAGCTGATATCAGGCTGTCATGTATGTATATTTTACACTTCAGTTTTCTGGGAAATGGTACTTCTCTGGCTTTTAAACTGTATACATAGACTTAACCTATTTTGCAGGGACTTGCAATAGGTTTTAAATGACAATTAATTATTGAGGTAAAACGTTTTTTTGCTGGCATGTAAAAACGTTTTTTCTCCAACATAGGTGTGTCCGGTCCACGGCGTCATCCTTACTTGTGGGATATTCTCTTCCCCAACAGGAAATGGCAAAGAGCCCAGCAAAGCTGGTCACATGATCCCTCCTAGGCTCCGCCTACCCCAGTCATTCTCTTTGCCGTTGTACAGGCAACATCTCCACGGAGATGGCTTAGAGTTTTTTAGTGTTTAACTGTAGTTTTTATTATTCAATCAAGAGTTTGTTATTTTAAAATAGTGCTGGTATGTACTATTTACTCTGAAACAGAAAAGAGATGAAGATTTCTGTTTGTATGAGGAAAATGATTTTAGCAACCATTACTAAAATCCATGGCTGTTCCACACAGGACTGTTGAGAGGAATTAACTTCAGTTGGGGGAACAGTGAGCAGTCTCTTGCTGCTTGAGGTATGACACATTCTAACAAGACGATGTAATGCTGGAAGCTGTCATTTTCCCTATGGGATCCGGTAAGCCATGTTTATTAAGATAGTAAATAAGGGCTTCACAAGGGCTTATTAAGACTGTAGACTTTTTCTGGGCTAAATCGATTCATATATTACACATATTTAGCCTTGAGGAATCATTTAATCTGGGTATTTTGGTAAAATTATATCGGCAGGCACTGTTTTAGACACCTTATTCTTTAGGGGCTTTCCCTAATCATAGGCAGAGCCTCATTTTCGCGCCGGTATTGCGCACTTGTTTTTGAGAGGCATGACATGCAGTCGCATGTGTGAGGAGCTCTGATACATAGAAAAGACTTTCTGAAGGCGTCATTTGGTATCGTATTCCCCTTTGGGCTTGGTTGGGTCTCAGCAAAGCAGATACCAGGGACTGTAAAGGGGTTAAAGTTAAAAACGGCTCCGGTTCCGTTATTTTAAGGGTTAAAGCTTCCAAATTTGGTGTGCAATACTTTTAAGGCTTTAAGACACTGTGGTGAAATTTTGGTGAATTTTGAACAATTCCTTCATATTTTTTCGCAATTGCAGTAATAAAGTGTGTTCAGTTTAAAATTTAAAGTGACAGTAACGGTTTTATTTTAAAACGTTTTTTGTACTTTGTGATCAAGTTTATGCCTGTTTAACATGTCTGAACTTCCAGATAGACTGTGTTCTGAATGTGGGGAAGCCAGGGTTCCTTCTCATTTAAATAAATGTGATTTATGTGACAATGAAAATGATGCCCAAGATGATTCCTCAAGTGAGGGGAGTAAGCATGGTACTGCATCATTCCCTCCTTCGTCTACACGAGTCTTGCCCACTCAGGAGGCCCCTAGTACATCTAGCGCGCCAATACTCCTTACTATGCAACAATTAACGGCTGTAATGGATAATTCTATCAAAAACATTTTAGCCAAAATGCCCACTTATCAGCGTAAGCGCGACTGCTCTGTTTTAGATACTGAAGAGCATGACGACGCTGATGATAATGGTTCTGAAATGCCCCTGCACCAGTCTGATGGGGCCAGGGAGGTTTTGTCTGAGGGAGAAATTTCAGATTCAGGGAAAATTTCTCAACAAGCTGAACCCGATGTGATTACATTTAAATTTAAGTTGGAACATCTCCGCGCTCTGCTTAAGGAGGTATTATCCACTCTGGATGATTGTGAGAATTTGATCATCCCAGAGAAACTATGTAAAATGGACAAGTTCCTAGAGGTCCCGGGGCTCCCAGAAGCTTTTCCTATACCCAAGCGGGTGGCGGACATTGTAAATAAAGAATGGGAAAGGCCCGGTATACCTTTCGTCCCTCCCCCCATATTTAAAAAATTGTTTCCTATGGTCGACCCCAGAAAGGACTTATGGCAGACAGTCCCCAAGGTCGAGGGAGCGGTTTCCACTTTAAACAAACGCACCACTATACCCATAGAAGATAGTTGTGCTTTCAAAGATCCTATGGATAAAAAATTAGAAGGTTTACTTAAAAAGATGTTTGTTCAGCAGGGTTACCTTCTACAACCAATTTCATGCATTGTCCCTGTCACTACAGCCGCGTGTTTCTGGTTCGATGAGCTAGTAAAGGCGGTCGATAGTGATTCTCCTCCTTATGAGGAGATTATGGACAGAATCCGTGCTCTCAAATTGGCTAATTCTGGGTTTGCTATTGTGGCGCGCAGAGCGCTTTGGTTGAAATCTTGGTCAGCTGATGCGTCTTCCAAGAACAAACTACTTAACATTCCTTTCAAGGGGAAAACGCTGTTTGGCCCTGACTTGAAAGAGATTATCTCTGATATTACTGGGGGTAAGGGCCACGCCCTTCCTCAGGATAGGTCTTTCAAGACCAAAAATAAACCTAATTTTCGTCCCTTTCGTAGAAACGGACCAGCCCAAAGTGCTACGTCCTCTAAGCAAGAGGGTAATACTTCTCAAGCCAAGCCAGCTTGGAGACCAATGCAAGGCTGGAACAAGGGAAAGCAGGCCAAGAAACCTGCCACTGCTACCAAGACAGCATGAAATGTTGGCCCCCGATCCGGGACCGGATCTGGTGGGGGGCAGACTCTCTCTCTTTGCTCAGGCTTGGGCAAGAGATGTTCTGGATCCTTGGGCACTAGAAATAGTCTCCCAAGGTTATCTTCTGGAATTCAAGGGGCTTCCCCCAAGGGGGAGGTTCCACAGGTCTCAGTTGTCTTCAGACCACATAAAAAGACAGGCATTCTTACATTGTGTAGAAGACCTGTTAAAAATGGGAGTGATTCATCCTGTTCCATTAGGAGAACAAGGGATGGGGTTCTACTCCAATCTGTTCATAGTTCCCAAAAAAGAGGGAACGTTCAGACCAATCTTAGATCTCAAGATCTTAAACAAGTTTCTCAAGGTTCCATCGTTCAAAATGGAAACCATTCGAACAATTCTTCCTTCCATCCAGGAAGGTCAATTCATGACCACGGTGGATTTAAAGGATGCGTATCTACATATTCCTATCCACAAGGAACATCATCGGTTCCTAAGGTTCGCATTCCTGGACAAGCATTACCAGTTCGTGGCGCTTCCTTTCGGATTAGCCACTGCTCCAAGGATTTTCACAAAGGTACTAGGGTCCCTTCTAGCGGTGCTAAGACCAAGGGGCATTGCAGTAGTACCTTACTTGGACGACATTCTGATTCAAGCGTCGTCCCTTCCTCAAGCAAAGGCTCACACGGACATAGTCCTGGCCTTTCTCAGATCTCACGGATGGAAAGTGAACGTGGAAAAGAGTTCTCTATCTCCGTCGACAAGAGTTCCCTTCTTGGGAACAATAATAGACTCCTTAGAAATGAGGATTTTTCTGACAGAGGCCAGAAAAACAAAACTTCTAAACTCTTGTCAAACACTTCATTCCGTTCCTCTTCCTTCCATAGCGCAGTGCATGGAAGTAATAGGTTTGATGGTAGCGGCAATGGACATAGTTCCTTTTGCGCGCATTCATCTAAGACCATTACAACTGTGCATGCTCAGTCAGTGGAATGGGGACTATACAGACTTGTCTCCGAAGATACAAGTAAATCAGAGGACCAGAGACTCACTCCGTTGGTGGCTGTCCCTGGACAACCTGTCACAAGGGATGACCTTCCGCAGACCAGAGTGGGTCATTGTCACGACCGACGCCAGTCTGATGGGCTGGGGCGCGGTCTGGGGATCCCTGAAAGCTCAGGGTCTTTGGTCTCGGGAAGAATCTCTTCTACCGATAAATATTCTGGAACTGAGAGCGATATTCAATGCTCTCAAGGCTTGGCCTCAGCTAGCGAGGGCCAAGTTCATACGGTTTCAATCAGACAACATGACGACTGTTGCGTACATCAACCATCAGGGGGGAACAAGGAGTTCCCTGGCGATGGAAGAAGTGACCAAAATCATTCAATGGTCGGAGACTCGCTCCTGCCACCTGTCTGCAATCCACATCCCAGGAGTGGAAAATTGGGAAGCGGATTTTCTGAGTCGTCAGACATTGCATCCGGGGGAGTGGGAACTCCATCCGGAAATCTTTGCCCAAATCACTCAACTGTGGGGCATTCCAGACATGGATCTGATGGCCTCTCGTCAGAACTTCAAGGTTCCTTGCTACGGGTCCAGATCCAGGGATCCCAAGGCGACTCTAGTAGATGCACTAGTAGCACCTTGGACCTTCAAACTAGCTTATGTATTCCCGCCGTTTCCTCTCATCCCCAGGCTGGTAGCCAGGATCAATCAGGAGAGGGCGTCGGTGATCTTGATAGCTCCTGCGTGGCCACGCAGGACTTGGTATGCAGATCTGGTGAATATGTCATCGGCTCCACCATGGAAGCTACCTTTGAGACGAGACCTTCTTGTTCAAGGTCCGTTCGAACATCCGAATCTGGTCTCACTCCAGCTGACTGCTTGGAGATTGAACGCTTGATCTTATCAAAGCGAGGGTTCTCAGATTCTGTTATTGATACTCTTGTTCAGGCCAGAAAGCCTGTAACTAGAAAAATTTACCACAAAATTTGGAAAAAATATATCTGTTGGTGTGAATCTAAAGGATTCCCTTGGGACAAGGTTAAGATTCCTAAGATTCTATCCTTCCTTCAAGAAGGATTAGAAAAAGGATTATCTGCAAGTTCCTTGAAGGGACAGATTTCTGCCTTGTCTGTGTTACTTCACAAAAAGCTGGCAGCTGTGCCAGATGTTCAAGCCTTTGTTCAGGCTCTGGTTAGAATCAAGCCTGTTTACAAACCTTTGACTCCTCCTTGGAGTCTCAACTTAGTTCTTTCAGTTCTTCAGGGGGTTCCGTTTGAACCCTTACATTCCGTTGATATTAAGTTATTATCTTGGAAAGTTTTGTTTTTGGTTGCAATTTCTTCTGCTAGAAGAGTTTCAGAATTATCTGCTCTGCAGTGTTCTCCTCCTTATCTGGTGTTCCATGCAGATAAGGTGGTTTTGCGTACTAAACCTGGTTTTCTTCCAAAAGTTGTTTCTAACAAAAACATTAACCAGGAGATAGTTGTGCCTTCTCTGTGTCCGAAACCAGTTTCGAAGAAGGAACGTTTGTTGCACAATTTGGATGTTGTTCACGCTCTAAAATTCTATTTAGATGCTACAAAGGATTTTAGACAAACATCTTCCTTGTTTGTTGTTTATTCTGGTAAAAGGAGAGGTCAAAAAGCAACTTCTACCTCTCTCTCTTTTTGGATTAAAAGCATCATCAGATTGGCTTACGAGACTGCCGGACGGCAGCCTCCTGAAAGAATCACAGCTCATTCCACTAGGGCTGTGGCTTCCACATGGGCCTTCAGGAACGAGGCTTCTGTTGATCAGATATGTAGGGCAGCGACTTGGTCTTCACTGCACACTTTTACCAAATTTTACAAGTTTGATACTTTTGCTTCTTCTGAGGCTATTTTTGGGAGAAAGGTTTTGCAAGCCGTGGTGCCTTCCATTTAGGTGACCTGATTTGCTCCCTCCCTTCATCCGTGTCCTAAAGCTTTGGTATTGGTTCCCACAAGTAAGGATGACGCCGTGGACCGGACACACCTATGTTGGAGAAAACAGAATTTATGTTTACCTGATAAATTACTTTCTCCAACGGTGTGTCCGGTCCACGGCCCGCCCTGGTTTTTTAATCAGGTCTGATAATTTATTTTCTTTAACTACAGTCACCACGGTATCATATGGTTTCTCCTATGCAAATATTCCTCCTTAACGTCGGTCGAATGACTGGGGTAGGCGGAGCCTAGGAGGGATCATGTGACCAGCTTTGCTGGGCTCTTTGCCATTTCCTGTTGGGGAAGAGAATATCCCACAAGTAAGGATGACGCCGTGGACCGGACACACCGTTGGAGAAAGTAATTTATCAGGTAAACATAAATTCTGTTTTTCTCTGAGGTACTGGGTGAAAAAATATTTTGGGCACTTTTTTTCCACTTGGCAATAGTTTTGATTTAAATTAGAGCAGTTCACTGATCCCTCTCACTGTTATGTGTGTGGGGGAGGGGCCATTTTGGTGCTTTCACTACGCATCAGAAAAAACTCAGTCAGAGGTTCATTTTCTTCCTGCATGATCCGGTTCATCTCTACAGAGTTCAGGGATCTCAAAAGCCTTTTTTGAGGGAAGTAATCATTACAGCAGAGCTGTGCTGATGGTATTGACTGTGATATAAAAAACGTTTATTTGTGTATTTTTTTCTGCTGCCTGGGTTAGTTATCATTTGCTGAGGGGAACAATCCTTTGCTAAAACTGTATATTTTGACAAAGATTGATGCTATAACTTAATTATTTTATCTGTTATAATATTTTTCTGTGCTTCTTAAAGGCACAGTTCGTTTTCATATTATTTGTAAATTACTTTGAAAAGTATTTCCAAGTTGCTGTTTATTTGCTAGTGTGCTAAACATGTCTGATTCAGAGGAATATCTCTGTGCTATATGTGTTAATGCCAAAGTGGAGCCCAATAGAAATTTATGTACTAAATGTATTGATGCTACTTTAAAAAATAGTCAATCTGTACAAATTGAACATATTTCACCAAACAACGAGGGGAGAGTTATGCCGACTAACTCGCCTCACGTGTCAGTACCTGCATCTCCCGCTCAGGAGGTGCGTGATATTGTAGCGCCGAGTGCATCTGGGCGGCCATTACAAATCACATTACAAGATATGGCTACTGTTATGACTGAAGTTTTGGCTAAACTACCAGAACTAAGAGGTAAACGTGATCACTCTGGGATGAGAACAGAGTGCGCTGATAATGCAAGGGCCATGTCTGATACTGCGTCACAGTTTGCAGAACGTGAAGACGGAGAGCTTCATTCTGTGGGTGACGGTTCTGATCCAAATAAACTGGACTCAGACATTTCAAATTTTAAATTTAAGCTTGAGAACCTCCGTGTGTTACTAGGGGAGGTATTAGCGGCTCTGAATGATTGTAACACAGTTGCAATCCCAGAAAAAATGTGTAGGTTGGATAAATATTTTGCGGTACCGACGAGTACTGACGTTTTTCCTATACCTAAGAGACTTACTGACATTGTTACTAAGGAGTGGGATAGACCCGGTGTGCCTTTCTCACCCCCTCCTATATTCAGAAAAATGTTTCCAATAGACGCCGCCACACGGGACTTATGGCAAATGGTCCCTAAGGTGGAGGGAGCAGTTTCTACTTTAGCTAAGCGTACCACTATCCCAGTGGAGGATAGCTGTGCTTTTTCAGATCCAATGGATCAAAAATTAGAGGGTTACCTTAAGAAAATGTTTGTTCAACAAGGGTTTATATTGCAACCTCTTGCATGTATTGCGCCTGTCACGGCTGCAGCAGCATTTTGGTTTGAGTCTCTGGAAGAGACACTTCAATCATCCACACTAGATGACATCACACACAAACTTAAATTCCTTAAGTTAGCTAATTCATTTATTTCAGATGCCGTAGTACATTTAACTAAACTTGCGGCTAAAAATTCAGGATTTGCCATTCAGGCACGCAGAGCTCTGTGGCTAAAATCCTGGTCAGCTGATGTTACGTCTAAATCTAAATTGCTTAATATTCCTTTCAAAGGGCAGACCTTATTCGGGCCCGGCTTGAAAGAGATTATTGATGACATTACAGGAGGTAAAGGTCATGCCCTGCCTCAGGACAAGGCCAAAGCCAAGGCTAGACAGTCCAATTTTCATTCCTTTCGTAATTTCAAAGCAGGAGCAGCATCAACTTCCTCTGCACCAAAACAGGAAGGAGCTGTTGCTCGCTACAGACAAGGCTGGAAACCTAACCAGTCCTGGAACAGGGGCAAACAGGCCAGAAAACCTGCTGCTGCCCCTAAGACAGCATGAATTGAGGGCCCCCGATCCGGGACCGGATCTAGTGGGGGGCAGACTTTCCCTCTTCGCCCAGGCTTGGGCAAGAGATGTTCAGGATCCCTGGGCGTTAGAGATCATATCTCAGGGATACCTTCTGCACTTCAAATCCTCTCCCCCAAGAGGTAGATTTCATCTGTCAAGGTTGTCAACAAACCTAACAAAGAAGGAAGCGTTTCTACGCTGCGTACAAGATCTTTTATTAATGGGAGTGATCCATCCAGTTCCGCGGTTGGAACAAGGACAAGGGTTTTACTCAAATCTGTTTGTAGTTCCCAAAAAAGAGGGAACCTTCAGGCCAATCTTGGATTTAAAGATCCTAAACAAATTCCTAAGATTTCCATCGTTCAAGATGGAAACTATTCGAACAATTTTGACCATGATCCAAGAGGGTCAGTACTTGACCATAGTGGATTTAAAGGATGCTTACCTTCACATACCGATTCACAGAAGTCATTACCGGTATCTAAGGTTTGCCTTTTTAGACAGGCATTACCAGTTTGTAGCTCTTCCATTCGGACTGGCTACGGCTCCAAGAATCTTCACAAAGGTTCTGGGCACTCTTCTGGCGGTACTAAGACCGCGAGGAATTTCAGTAACTCCGTACTTAGACGACATACTGATACAAGCTTCAAGCTTTCAAACTGCCAAATCTCATACAGAGATAGTATTGGCATTTCTAAGGTCGCATGGATGGAAAGTGAACGAAGAGAAAAGTTCTCTCTTTCCACTCACAAGAGTTCCCTTCCTGGGGACTCTGATAGATTCTGTAGAAATGAAGATTTACCTGACAGAGGACAGGTTAACAAAACTTCTAAATGCATGCCGTGTCCTTCATTCCATTCAAGAGACCAGAAATTCTCTTCTTTGGTGGCTTTATCGGCCACATCTGTCCAGGGGAATGCCATTCAGCAGGCCAGACTGGTCAATTGTAACAACAGACGCCAGCCTACTAGGTTGGGGCGCTGTCTGGAATTCTCTGAAGGCTCAGGGACTATGGAATCAGGAGGAGAGTCTTCTTCCAATAAACATTCTGGAATTGAGAGCAGTCCTCAATGCTCTTCTGGCTTGGCCCCAGTTAGCAACTCGGGGGTTCATCAGGTTCCAGTCGGACAACATCACGACTGTAGCTTATATCAACCATCAGGGAGGGACAAGAAGCTCCCTAGCAATGATGGAAGTATCGAAGATAATTCGCTGGGCAGAGTCTCACTCTTGCCACCTGTCTGCAATCCACATCCCGGGAGTGGAGAACTGGGAGGCGGATTTCTTAAGTCGTCAGACTTTTCATCCGGGGGAGTGGGAACTTCATCCAGAGGTCTTTGCCCAAATACTTCGACGTTGGGGCAAACCAGAGATAGATCTCATGGCGTCTCGACAGAACGCCAAGCTTCCGCGCTACGGGTCCAGATCCAGGGATCCGGGAGCGGTCCTGATAGATGCCTTGACAGCACCATGGACCTTCAGGATGGCTTATGTGTTTCCACCTTTCCCGATGCTTCCTCGATTGATTGCCAGAATCAAACAGGAGAAAGCATCAGTGATTCTAATAGTGCCTGCATGGCCACGCAGGACTTGGTATACAGATCTGGTGGACATGTCATTCTGTCCACCTTGGTCGTTACCTCTGAAACAGGACCTTCTGATTCAGGGTCCTTTCAAACATCAAAATCTAACTTCTCTGAAGCTGACTGCTTGGAAATTGAACGCTTGATCTTATCAAAGCGTGGTTTTTCTGAGTCAGTTATTGATACCTTAATACAGGCTAGGAAGCCTGTTACCAGAAAGATTTACCATAAAATATGGCGTAAATACCTATATTGGTGCGAATCCAAAGGTTACTCTTGGAGTAAGGTTAGGATTCCTAGGATATTGTCTTTTCTACAAGAAGGTTTAGAAAAGGGGTTATCCGCTAGTTCCTTAAAGGGACAGATCTCAGCTCTGTCCATTCTGTTACACAAGCGTCTGTCAGAAGTTCCAGACGTTCAGGCTTTTTGTCAGGCTTTGGCCAGGATTAAACCTGTGTGTAAAGCTGTGGCTCCACCATGGAGTTTAAACCTTGTTCTTAACGTTTTACAGGGTGTTCCGTTTGAACCCCTTCATTCCATTGATATAAAGTTGTTATCTTGAAAAGTTCTATTTTTAATGGCTATTTCCTCGGCTCGAAGAGTCTCTGAGTTATCAGCCTTACATTGTGATTCTCCTTATTTGATTTTTCACTCGGATAAGGTAGTTCTGCGTACTAAGCCTGGGTTCTTACCTAAGGTAGTCACTAACAGGAATATCAATCAGGAGATTGTTGTTCCATCCTTGTGCCCAAATCCTTCTTCGAGGAAGGAACGTCTTTTGCACAATCTGGATGTAGTTCGTGCCCTTAAATTTTATTTACAGGCAACTAAAGATTTTCGACAAACGTCTTCCCTGTTTGTCGTTTACTCTGGTCAGAGGAGAAGTCAAAAAGCTTCTGCTACCTCTCTCTCTTTTTGGCTTCGAAGCATAATTCGTTTAGCTTATGAGACTGCTGGACAGCAGCCTCCTGAAAGAATTACAGCTCATTCCACTAGAGCTGTGGCTTTCACTTGGGCCTTTAAGAATGAGGCCTCTGTTGAACAGATTTGCAAGGCTGCAACTTGGTCTTCGCTTCATACTTTTTCCAAATTTTACAAATTTGACACTTTTGCTTCCTCGGAGGCTATTTTTGGGAGAAAGATTCTTCAGGCAGTGGTTCCTTCTGTATAAAGAGCCTGCCTATCCCTCCCGTCATCCGTGTACTTTTGCTTTGGTATTGGTATCCCACAAGTAATGATGACCCGTGGACTGATCACACTTAACAGAAGAAAACATAATTTATGCTTACCTGATAAATTCCTTTCTTCTGTAGTGTGATCAGTCCACGGCCCGCCCTGTTTTTTAAGGCAGGTAAATATTTTTTAAATTATACTTCAGTCACCACTACACCCTTGGCTTCTCCTTTCTCGTTGGTCCTTGGTCGAATGACTGGAGGTGACGTAGAGGGGAGGAGCTATATAGCAACTCTGCTGGGTGAATCCTCTTGCACTTCCTGTAGGGGAGCAGTTAATATCCCACAAGTAATGATGACCCGTGGACTGATCACACTACAGAAGAAAGGAATTTATCAGGTAAGCATAAATTATGTTTTTTCTATAAAAAGTAATGTGGATCACTCTTGGATCCTTGTTGATATTTTATATAATAATATTAACATGTACAAATCTAGTTATATTAACTATAGACCTAAGCCAGGCGCTCTGACACCTACCAGCAAAGGGAACAAATATTGTAAAATATATCTAGGAAAGCTATGTGTCATATTAAAGGACCAGTCAACACAGTAGATTTGCATAATCAACAAATGCAATATAACAAGACAATGCAATAACTTCAAATGGGTAGTAGATTTTTTTTTCTGACCATTTTAAAGGTTATGTCTTTTTCCACTCCCCCTGTACCATGTGACAGCCATCAGCCAATCACAAATGCATACACGTACCATGTGACAGCCATCAGTGAGAGCTGGTGTCTCAAAAAGTTTAAATATAAAAAAACTGTGCACATTTAGTTAATGAAAGTAAATTGGAAAATTGTTTAAAATGGCATGTTCTATCTGAATAATGAAAGTTTAATTTTGATTGAGTGTCCCTTTAAGGGGTTCAAAAAAATCTCACAAACAGCGGACGCCTTGTTAAAACAAGTAATAATATTAAGTGATAGAAACGCAGTATCTCATTCAGTGTATTTACAAGTTGTGTGCAAGTATTATATTCACCCTGTACTGTATAACTATATTGTGTGGAAGTCTTGCAATATAGTTTATTATGGTATTAACCAATTATGGTCATTCTTTGTATTTATAACTCCCGTGGCCTCGGCCATCAACCACGAGAGCTGCATTTGTGTTCTGCCATGTTTGTATGTAGCAGTGACCATAGGTTTATAGTAATGGCGCCTTTTCTGCACTACTTATGGTGAATATCCCCACAAGGGCCCCCCAAACCCCCATATGGGACACAACCACAGCATTGCCGATCAGGTTACATTTAGGGAATCCCATTCAATACCACATGCAGTTCCCCACGGCTCTTTACTTTACTTTACCGCACAGTTACTATCTGCGGTGCCTGCAGACCTGAGTGCCTTATGTCGCTCTAACAAACGCAAGAGAAAAGTTAAACATTGTTCTCCTGACCTAGAGTCATCTAAATATTTATCGGATTTAGCTACTATATCCCAGCTATCCAAGGATGAGTTTGCCTCTAGCTTCAAAGGGTGAACTTTCTGAGTCGGAGACTTCAGTTACTAAACCTCCTTCAGCGGAGGAACCCTCCTTTAAATTTAAAATTTGAGCATCTGCGTTTTTTTTAATTAAAGGAGGTTCTGTCTACTCTAGAGGTTCCAGAGGCTACACTTCCTGAGGAGCCTAAGATCCCTAAATTAGACAGGGTTTACGAAGATAGGAAGGTCCCTCTGACTTTTCCTGTGCCAGTTAAGATGGTAAATATTATTAGTAATGAATGGGAAAGAGTAGGAACTTTATTTTTCCCCCCTTGTCTACTTTTAAAAAATTATTCCTGGCCCCTGACTCTCAATTAGGTTTGTGGGACTCCATCCCGATCGTGGATTGCACTATCTCCATGCTGGCTAAGCATACTGCTATCCTTCTGCAGGATAGTTCTTCTTTTAGAGAGCCTATGGATAAAAAATGAAAACTTTTCTGAGGAAGATGTTTCAACATACAGGTTTTGTATTTCAACCTGCGGTAGCTGTAACCGCAGTTGCTGGAGCAGCTACCTACTGGTGCGACACTATCGCAGCTCATTGAGGTGGAGACTCCCTTCAAGGATATTCAGGAGAGTATTAAGGCACTGAGAATTGCTAACTTCTTTATCTGTGACACGAATATGCAGTTATTCGCATAAATGCAAAGACTGCTGGATTTGCGGTTCTAGCCCGCTGGGCTCTCTGGTTGAAGTCTTGGTCTGGGGATATGACTTCTAAATCCAGACTCCTTTCCTTTCTCTTCCCTTCAAGGGGAAGATTTTATTCGCTCCAGGACTGGACTCAATAATTTCTACGGTTACCGGAGGGAAAGCTGCCTTTCTACCTCAGGGTAAGAAGAATAGGCCTTAGGGACGGCAACTGTCTAATTTTCATTCCTTTCGTGCTGACAAGTCTCAAGACAGCAGTCCCCTTTGAAGTCTGAGCAGCCCAAGAGTTCTTGGAAGCCGGCTCACTCCTGGAATAAGTCCAAACAGACTAAGAAGCCCGCCGAGAACAAATCGGCATTAAGGGGCAGACCCCGATCTGGGATCGGATCCAGTAGGGGGCAGACTTTTTTTCCCCCCAGACGCTTGGTCAAAGGATATACAGGATCCTTGGGTCTTGGAGGTTGTATCTCAAGGATACAGGATAGGATTTAAAGGGGCAGTATACACTCATTTTCATATAACTGCATGTAATAGACACTACTATAAAGAATAAGATGCACAGATACTGATATAAAAATCCAGTATAAAACTGTTTAAAAACTTACTTAGAAGCTGTCAGTTTGGCTTTGTTGAAAAGGTAGCTGGATATAAGACACTCCCTCCTCCCCCTTCTTTTGCATAGGAAAAGAACCTTTACACAAACAGGAGCAAGCTGGAGAAGGTAGCTGACGGTATTCACATAAAACTTTGGGGCTTGGTTAGGAGTCTGAAAATCAGAGAAATGTTATTTAAAAACAAAAGTAAAACTATACATTTTATTTTTTTAAAAAACTTTATGGGCTATATAAATAGATCAATAGATCATCTACAAAACATTTATGCAAAGAAAAAAATGAGTGTATAATGTCCCTTTAAGTCTCATCCGCCCAGGGGCAGATTCCTAATCTCCAGTCTTTTGACAAGAACAGAAAAGAGGGCTGCTTTCTTAGGTTGAGTACGGGATCTCTCCTCTCTAGGAGTAATTGTCCCGGTACCTACAGCAGAAAGAGGTTTGGGGTTTTCGTGGTTCCAAAGAAGGAGGGAACTTTTCGTCCAATTCTGGACCTAAAGTGCCTAAACAAGTTTCTGAGTGTCCCCTCTTTCAAGATGGAGACAATACGGTCAATCCTGTCTCTAGTTCAGGAAGTACAGTTTATGACCACAATAGACCTGAAGCATGCATACCTTCACATCCTAATTCACAGATTACATTTTCAGTTCCTGAGGTTTGCATTTCTGGATCAGCATTTCCAGTTCATAGCTCTTCCGTTTGGCCTAGCTACTGCTCCAAAGATATTTACAAAGGTTCTGGGGGCTCTTCTAGCTGTTGCCAGAACATGAGGTATTGTAGTAGCGCCTTACCTGGACGATATCTTACAGACACCATCTTTTCCTCTAGCGGAAGAACTTTTGAAGTCCCTCTTCAATCACATGGATGGAAGATAAACTTGTAAAAGAGTTCGCTTACTCCAAGTACAAGGGTGAATTTCCTGGGAACTATAATTGACTTCATATCCATGAGAATATTCCTCACAGATCAGAGATGTTGCAAGCTAACTTCTGCATGTCTTGCCCTCCAGGCCTCCTCAGAGACCCTCAGTGGCTCAGTGTATGGAGGTAATAGACTCATGGTTTCCTGCATGGACATCATTCCATCTCAGACCCTTACAACTATGCATACTAAGATAATGGAATGGCAACCAATCAGATCTGTCTCAACAGATTGTGCTGGACAGCCTGTCAAGACTCGCTCTCCTGGTAGCTCTGTCCATGTCATCTGTCCCAAGGCACGTGCTTTTTGACACAGTCATGGGAGATTGTGACTACAGACACAAGCCTTTCCGGCTGGGGAGCCGTTTAGGGTGCCAGAAGACACAAGGTCTCTGGACTCAGGAGGAGTCCTCCCTTCCGATCAATATTTTGGAACTCAGGGCAATCTTCAATGCCTTGAAGGCTTGGGCCCTTCTGGGTATGTCCCAGTTTATCAGATTCCAATCAGACAATATAACCTCTGTTGCCTATATCAACCATCAAGGGGAAACGAGTAGTTCCTTGGCAATGAAAGAAGTATCTGAGATACTAGAGTGGACGGAGATTTACAAATGTATGCTGTCAGTGGTCCACATTCCGTGTGGACAACTGGAAAGTGGACTTACTTAGCAGGCAATAATTTCGGCATCCCACCTTAATACCAAGCTACCCAGGTACAGGCCGATGTCGAGGGATCCTCAGGCAAAATTGATAGATGCCCTATCAGTACCATGGAGGTTCAGTCTCATATCTTTTTCCTCCATTACTGCTTCTTCCTCGTGTGGTGGCTCGCATCAAGCAGAAGCGATCATCTGTGATTCTGATTGCTCAGTTGTTGCCGTGAATTACGTGGTTTGCGGATCTGGTGAGGATGTCCTCATCTCCTCAGTGGAGATTACCTTGTCGCAGAGATCTGCGGATACAGAGTCCTTTCGTTAATCAAAATCTAGATTTTCTGAGGCTGATTGTGGGGAGATTGAACACTTAGTCTTAGTTCTCTGAGAGTGTTATCGACACTCTGGTTTAAGCTCGTAAGCCAGTTACTCGTCATATCTACCATAAAGTGTGGAAGACTTACTTGTACTGGTGTGAAGAGCGTGGCTTTTCCTGGCATAAGGTTAAGGTTGCCAGAATTTTAGCTTTTCTCCAGGATAGACTGGAGAATGGCCTATCTGCTAATTCCCTGAAGGGACAGATATCGGCTCTGTTGGTGTAACTGCACAAAAGATTGGCTGAGCTTCCGGATGTGTAGTCCTTTAAGGCTCTGGCTAGGATCAGACCCTTGTTTAGATTTGGGGCTCCGTCTTGGAGCCTTAATCTTGTTCTTAGTGTTTTGCAGCAGGCTCCGTTTGAGCCTATGCATACGTTTGATATTAAATTGTTATCTTGGAAGGTTCCTTTTTTCTTGGCTATTGCTTCTGCGCGCAGTGTTTCTGAGATTTCTGCTTTGCAATGTGATCCCCCTTATCTGGTTTTTCATGCTGATAAAGCGGTTTTACACACTAAACTAGGGTTCCTCCCTAAGGTGGTGTTGAATCGTAACATTAAAGGGACAGTCAACACCAGAATTTTTGTTTTAAAAGTTAGATAATCCCTTAATTACCAATTCCCCAGTTTTTCATAACCAACAGTTATAATTATACACGTTTTACCTCTGTAATTACCTTGTATCTAAGCCTCAGCAGACTGCCCCCTTATTTCAGTTCTTTTGACAGACTTGTATTTTAGCCAATCAGAGCTGTCTCCATGGTAAATTCACGAGCATGAGCTCAATGTTATCTATATGAAACACATGAACTAATTCCCTCTAGTGGTGAAAAACTATCAAAATGCATTTAGATTAGAGGCGGCCTTCAAGGTCTAAGAAATTAGCATATGAACCTCCTAGGTTTAGCTTTCAACTAAGAATACCAAGAAAACAAAGCAAAATTAATGATAAAAGTAAATTGGAAAGTTGTTTAAAATTACATGCCCTATCTGAATCATGAGAGGTTGTTTTTTTTTTTTTTTTGGACTGGACTGTCCCTTTAATCAAGAAATTGTTGTTTCTTCCTTGTGTCCTAATCCTCCTCCAGCGAAGGAATCGTTTGCTTCATAATCAAGATGTGGGTCGTGCCTTGAAATTCTATCTTCAGGCTACTAAGGAATTCAGACAATCTTCCTCTTTGTCATCTGTAAGGGGAAGTATAAGGGGCAGAAGGCTACTATGACTTCTCTATCTCTATCTTTCCGGCTGAGGAGTGTCATCTGCTTAGCTTATGAAACAGTGGGACGACAGCCTCCTGAGAGGATAACGGCTCATTCCACTAGAGCAGTGGCTTCCTCTTGGGATTTTAAGAACGAAGCCTCAATGGATCAGATTTGTAAGGTGGCTACCTGATCCTCCTTACATACTTTTTCTAAATTTTACTAGTTTGATGTGTTTGCTTTGGAAGAAAAGTTTTGCATGCTGTGGTTCCTTGTAGAATAGGGTCCACCTCTTTTTTTTCTATTCCCTCCTGTTATTCATTCAGTGTCCTCTGGAGCTTGGGTATAGATTTCCCAACTGTAAGGAATGAATTTGTGAACTTTCCCTTCCTTATGGAAGGAAAACATAATTTATGCTTACCAGATAAATTCCTTTCCTTCCTGGCAGGGAGAGTCCACGACCGCGTCCGTAATTTTATTTTTTCGATGGACGGCTCCCTTTTTATATTTCTTCTGGCACCTTTTATACCCTGATATTTCTCCTAATTTTCCTTGTTCCCTCGGCAGAATGACTGGGGTATAGGGGAACTGGGAGGGATATTTAAGCCTTTGGCTGGGGTATCATTGCCTCCTGGTGGCCAGATGTTGTATTTCCCAACTGTAAGGAATGAAGTTGTGGACTCTCCCTGCCAGGAAATCTGGTAAGCATAAATTATGTTTTTTTCTTTTGTGCACTGTTCACTTTACACTTTTATTTTTGTTAGTATTGGAGTTTTTAGGTTTGTGTTTAGTATTCATAGGTGTGTGACACATTTCTTTCATTCAGGTGGTGGGAAGTCATGATCCATTACTCCTGGGAATTACTCTTCTCTACCACTAGGATGAGACAAAGCTTCCCAAACTCTAAGAGCCCTTTAAAACCCCTCCTACCTTACACATACCTCCGTATTTACTTTTCCTCCACTGGAGTTGGTTGAAGAATGAAGATGTGCATTTGATTCTCCAGATAGAGGGGTTTTCAGACTTTGAGACCCAGGTTTCCTTGCTTGTCAGAGGGATGTTTATGCGGTAAGGTTTGTAAATCTTTTTTCACCTCATGGGAAATTTATCATAAACCTTCCATAATTGGTTGCAGGGACTTGTCTTTGCCTCCCTCTATGTATCTACAATATACTCCTATTCCATAACCTCTGCTGATATGTTTTAGTACTGGTTTAGCTGTCTGCTGCTTATTTGCTGGTGGACAAGTGTTTATTGGTAAGTATAATTTATTAACATTTAGACACTCTTATAGCTATGAAGTGGGTACTTTTTAGTATATATCCTTGTATATTCGTCCTCGGCTATGCACACGTTTGGTTTTGGCGCACTACATCACTTATCTGTTAGCTTTTTTTTTTTCTCACGTTTTTTTCTTCGGATGTAATGTTAATGTCTCCTGCTTTGTTTTGCCGCTTCTGCTTAGCATGCATTGTACCTGTGAGTTCATTTTAAAAGTTACTTAGGAGGGGGTAATTGATTTTTTTTCATCAAGAGCTTTTTAAGGGGGTTATAGAGTTTTATTGTATTGCTTTGTCATATGCTATAATGGAGCTGTCTAATTCTGTCCCTATGTCTACCCCAGAAACTTAGTTCCCTGCACACTTTTATACCATCATTTATTAGGTGTGCTTATTGTAAAAAAGCTGAGGTACCTTCGCCAGCTCATTTATGTGACTCATGATTAGAATTATTAAAGGGGCATTGTACACTAGATTTTTCTTTGCATAAATGTTTTGTAGATGATCCATTTATATAGCCCATTCGGTTGTGTTTTTGTAAAGATTTATAGTTTTGCTTATTTTTAAATAACGTTGTGCTGATTTTCAGACTCCTAACCAAGCTCCAAAGTTTTAGAAGTATTCTGATGTATACCTACTCCAGATTTTTAGATCAGTATCTGTGCAAATTCTTCTTTATAGTATTGTGTATTACATGCTTTTATATAAAAATTGGTGTATGCTGTCCCTTTAATACAATGAGACCAACCTAATGCAGTTTCTTTGGGTATTAAATGCACCTTCTGTTTGTTCATTATGAGAGAATATTAATGATATTTCACCTAGTGTGAAAACTTTTCAAGGCTTCAGCTTTTGAGGGGCTCTCCCGCCTTCAAACAAACATAATAAATCAGTTCATATTTTACCTTCTACGTGCCCTGAAGCCAGGGATGCTGTTATGTCTTCAGTTGGTGAAGTTTCCTCTGGTGATGAGATATCTTCAACTGATGTTGATCCTGATATTTCCTCTTTTATTGTTTAAAGGGACAGTCGAGTCCAAAAAAAACTTTCATGTTTCAAATAGGACATGTGATTTTAAACAACTTTCCAATTTACTTTTATCACCAATTTTGCTTTGTTCTCTTGGTATTCTTAGTTGAAAGCTAAACCTAGGAAAGTTCATATGATAATTTCTAAGCCCTTGAAGGCTGCTTCTAATCACATGCTTTTGTATTTGCTTTTCACAACAGGGGAGAGCTAGTTCAGGTAAACCATATAGATAACATTGTGATCACGCCTGTGGGTTGTGGCAGACACTGCACTAATTGGCTAAAATGAAAGCAATAGATAATAAATAAAATGTCGTGATCAGGGACTGTCAGAAGATGCATAGATACAAGGTAATCACAGAGCTAAAAATTATATTAATATAATCGTGTTGGCTGTGCAAAACTGGGGAATGGGTAATGGAGGGATTATCTATCTTTTAAAATAACAAAAATTCTGGTGTTGACTGTCCCTTTAAAGTTTCTTTTTTTAAATGGTACCGGTGTTGTACTATTTACTCTCAGGCAGGACATAGATGAAGATTTCTGCCTGGAGGATGATGATGATCTTAGCATTTGTAACTAAGATCCACTGCTGTTCCCACATGAGCTGAGGAGTACAGGAAATCTTCAGTGTGAGGAACGGTTTCTTGCTATACAGCAATGAGGTATGTTCAGTCATATTTTCTGCAGAGACTGTGTTAACTCAGAAAGGCTGACAGTGTCCCCATTAGGGGGAGGGTAAGCAGTAATCCTAGTGTTATCAGAGGTTTTTACTAGCTTGCATAAAGGGTTATTTTTTTGTGGGCACTCAGTTTATGTGAATTTGGGACAAACGTTTTTGTGTCTGGGAGTAACGTTTTCTGTTTTATGGGACATTTGCTTGAGGGTTCTTTGGGGTTGTTTATAACCCACATGGCTTTCAGGCAGGGTTTGTTAGTTTTGTGTAGGCCCCAGCAACATCGAGTGAGGTGGGCGGGGCCTACATTTACAAGCAGCAAGCAACTTCTCCTGAGGTCTTGATAGTCTTCTGAGGGACTAATTGAAACTTTAAACCCCATATTATCGCTTCCTAAGGGCAGGTAGGGCCACAGCAGAGCTGTGGCAAGGTGCTTTAGGGGTTTTTAACCGGTTTTAAACAATTATCAATCCGTCTTTTTCATTTGGGGGTCTATTGCTTTTTTACTTGTGGTGCAATCCTTCTAAAGCTTAGTGGGTGCACTGTTAAAATTTCGGAATTTTAGAAGCAATTTTAACCTGTTTTGCAGTTTGTGTATGCCTTTTTTTCTCTTAAAGGTACAGTACCATTTTTGCAAATTGTGTTTTTTTTCATTAAATAAAGTGTTTTCCAAGCTTGCTTGCTTCATTACTAGCCTGTTAAACATGTCTGACACTGAGGAAACTCATTGTTCAATTTGTTTAGAAGCCATTGTGGAACCCCCTCTAAGAATGTGTCCCAATTGTACTGATATGTCTATAAATTGCAAACAGCATATTTTGACTTATAAGAATTTGGCATTAAATGATTCTCAGACAGAAGGAAATCAGGTTTCACCATCTAGTTCTCCCCAAGTGTCACAACCAGTTACGCCCGCACAAGCGACGCCAAGTACTTCTAGTGCGTCTAATTCTTTCACTTTGCAAGATATGGCTTCAGTTATGAATACTACCCTCACAGAGATTTTATCTAAACTGCCAGGGTTGAAAGGGAAGCGCAGTAGCTCTCGGTTAAGATAAATACTGAGTCTTCTGATGCTTTAGTAGCCGTATCCGATATTCCCTCACAATGTTCTGAGGTAGGGATGAGGGATTTGCTGTCTGAGGGAGAGATTTCTGATTCAGGAAAGATGTTCCCTCAGACAGATTCAGATATGACGGCATTTAAATTTTAGCTAGAGCACCTCCGTTTATTGCTCAGGGAGGTTTTAGCTACTCTGGATGATTGTGACCCTATTGTCGTTCCAGAGAAATTGTGTAAAATGGACAAATATTTAGAGGTTCCTGTTTACACTGATGTTTTTCCGGTCCCTAAGAGGATTTCGGACATTGTTACTAAGGAGTGGGATAGACCAGGTATTCCGTTCGCTCCCCCTCCTGTTTTTAAGAAAATGTTCCCCATTTCTGACACCATAAAGGACTCATGGCAGACGGTCCCTAAGGTGGAGGGAGCTATTTCTACTCTGGCTAAGCGTACAACTATACCTATTGAGGACAGTTGTGCTTTCAAAGATCCTATGGATAAAAAGTTAGAGGGTCTCCTAAAGAAAATTTTTGTTCATCAGGGTTTTCTTCTTCAACCTATAGCGTGCATTGTTCCGGTAACCACTGCAGCTGCTTTTTGGTTTGAGGCTCTAGAAGAGGCTCTTCAGATGGAGACCCCACTAGATGATATTTTGGACAGAATTAAGGCCCTTAAGTTGGCTAATTCTTTTATTACAGACGCCGCTTTTCATCTTGCTAAGATAGCGGCAAAGAATTCAGGTTTCTTTCATGTAATTAGCAAGAGTCCATGAGCTAGTGACGTATGGGATATACATTCCTACCAGGAGGGGCAAAGTTTCCCAAACCTTAAAATGCCTATAAATACACCCCTCACCACACCCACAATTCAGTTTTACAAACTTTGCCTCCGATGGAGGTGGTGAAGTAAGTTTGTGCTAGATTCTACGTTGATATGCGCTCCGCAGCAAGTTGGAGCCCGGTTTTCCTCTCAGCGTGCAGTGAATGTCAGAGGGATGTGAGGAGAGTATTGCCTATTTGAATGCAGCGATCTACTTCTACGGGGTCTATTTCATAGGTTCTCTGTTATCGGTCGTAGAGATTCATCTCTTACCTCCCTTTTCAGATCGACGATATACTCTTATATATACCATTACCTCTGCTGATTCTCGTTTCAGTACTGGTTTGGCTTTCTACAAACATGTAGATGAGTGTCCTGGGGTAAGTAAATCTTATTTTCTGTGACACTCTAAGCTATGGTTGGGCACTTTATTTATAAAGTTCTAAATATATGTATTCAAACATTTATTTGCCTTGACTCAGAATGTTCAACTTTCCTTATTTTTCAGACAGTCAGTTTCATATTTGGGATAAATGCATTTGTTTCAATTTTGACTTTTTCCCTGTGGGCTGTTAGGCTCGCGGGGGCAGAAAATGCTTCATTTTATTGCGTCATTCTTGGCGCAAAATTTTTTTTCTGTTTCCGGCGTCATACGTGTCGCCGGAAGTTGCGTCATTTTTTGACGTTTTTTTGCGTCAAAAATGACGGCGTTCCGGATGTGGCATCATTTTTGTCTCCACATTATTTAAGTCTCATTATTTATTGCTTCTGGTTGCTAGAAGCTTGTTCACTGGCATTTTTTTCCCATTCCTGAAACTGTCATTTAAGGAATTTGATCAATTTTGCTTTATATGTTGTTTTTTTTCTTTTACATATTGCAAGATGTTCCACGTTGCAACTGAGTCAGAAGTTACTTCAGGAAAATCACTGCACAGTGCTGGAGCTACCAAGCTAAGTGTATCTGCTATAAACTTTTGGTATCTGTTTCTCCAGCTGTTATTTGTATTGCATGTCATGTCAAACTTATTAATGCAGATAAAATTTCCTTTAGTACTGTTACATTACCTGTTGCTGTTCCGTCAACATCTAATTTTCAGAGTGTTCCTGATAACATAAGAGATTTTATTTTTTTAAATCCATTAAGAAGGCTATGTCTGTTATTTCTCCTTCTAGTATACATAAAAGTCTTTTAAAACTTCTCTTTTTTCAGATGAATTTTTAAATGAACATCATCATTCTGATACTGATAATGGTTCTTCTGGTTCAGAGGTTTCTGTCTCAGAGGTTGATGCTGATAAATCTTTGTATTTGTTCAAGATGGAATTTATTCGTTCTTTACTTAAAGAAGTGTTATTTGCATTAGAAATAGAGGATTCTGGTCCTCTTGATACTAAATGTAAACGTTTAAATAAGGTTTTTAAATCTCCTGTAGTTATTCCAGAAGTGTTTTATCTCCCTGATGCTATTTCTGAAGTAATTTCCAGGGAATGGAATAATTTGGGTAATTTATTTACTCCTTCTAGACGTTTAAGCAAATTATATCCTGTGCCATCTGACAGATTAGAGTTTTTTGAGACAAAAATCCCTAAGGTTATGGGGCTGTCTCTACTCCTGCTAATGTACTACTATTCCTACGGCAGATAGTACTTAATTTAAGGATCCTTTAGATAGGAAAATTGAATCCTTTCTAAGAAAAGCTTCCTTATGTTCAGGTAATCTTCTTAGAACTGCTATATTTGTAGCGGATGTTGCTGCAGCTTCAACTTTGGTTAGAAGCTTTAGCGCAACAAGTAACAGATCATAATTTTATAGCATTATTATTATTCTATAACATGCTAATAATTTTATTGGTGATACCATCTTTTGATATCATTAGAGTTGATGTCAGGTATATGTCTCTAGCTATTTTAGCTAGAAAAGCTTTATGGATTAAATTTGGAATGCTGACATGTCTTCTAAGTCAACTTTGCTTTCCCTTTCTTTCCAGGGTAAATAATCATTTTCGTTCCTTTCCTCACAATAAGGAACAAAAGCCTGATCCTTCATCCTCAGGAGCGGTATCAGTTTGGAAACTATTTCCAGTTTGGAATATATCCAAGCCTTATAGAAACCTATAGCCAGCTCCTAAGTACCTATGAAGGTGCGGCCCTTATTCCAGCTCAGCTGGTATGGGGCAGATTACGTTTTCTTCAAAGAAATTTGGATCAATTCCGTTCTTAATCTCTGGTTTCAGAAACATTGTTTCAGAAAGGTACAGAATTGGCTTCAAGTTAAGGCCTCCTGCTAAGAGATTCTTTTCTTTCCCGTGTCCCAGTTAACACAGCTAAGGCTCAGCATTTCTGAAATGTGTTTCAGATCTAGAGTTGGCTGGAGTATTTATGCCAGTTCCAGTTCTGGAACAGGGGCTGGGGTTTTATTTTATCTCTTCATTGTACCAAAGAAGGTCAATTCCTTCAGACCAGTTCCGGATCTATCATTATTGAATCGTTATGTTAGGATACCAACATTCAAGATGGTTACTGTAGGACTTTCCTGCTTTTTGTTTAGCAAGGGCATTATATGTCTACAATAGATTTACAGGATGTGTATCTGCATATTCCGATTCATCCAGATCACTTTTAGTGTCTGAGATTCTCTTTTTAGACAAGCATTACCAGTTTTGTGGCTCTACCGTTTGGCCTAGCCTCAGTTCCAAGAATTTTTTTCAAAGGTTCTCGGTGCCCTTCTTTCTGTAATCAGAGAATAGGGTTTTGGTATTTCCTTATTTGGACGATATCTTGGTACTTGCTCAGTCTTCTCATTTTCGAAGAATCTCATACGAATCGACTTGTGTTGTTTCTTCAAGTTCATGGTTGGAGGATCAATTTACCAATCAGTTCATTGATTCCTCAGACAAGGGTAACCTTTTTAGGTTTCTAGATAAATTCAGTGTCTATGACTCTGTCCTTGTCAGACAGGAGAAGTTTAACATTGATAGGACTGCCGCATCAGATGCGATCTCCTTTGCTCGTTTTCACATGCGACCTCTTCAGCTCTGTATGCTGAACCAATGGTGCAGGGATTACTCAAAGATATCTCAATTAATATCTTTAAACCGATTTTACGACACTCTCTGACATGGTGGACAGATCACCATCGTTTAGTTCAGGGGGCTTCTTTGTTCTTCCGACCTGGACTATAATCTCAACAGATGCAAGTCTTACAGGTTGGGGAGCTGTGTGGGGGTATCTGACGGCACAAGGGGTTTGGGAATCTCAGGAGGTGAGATTTCCGATCAATATTTTGGAACTCCGTGCAATTTTCAGAGCTCTTCAGTCTTGGCCTCTTCTGAAGAGAGAGTTGTTCATTTGTTTTCAGATAGACAATGTCACAACTGTGGCATACATCAATCATCAAGGAGGGACTCACAGTCCTCTGGCTATGAAAGAAGTATCTCGAATTTTGGTTTGGGCGGAATCCAGCTCCTGTCTAATCTCTGCGGTTCATATCCCAGGTATGGACAATTGGAAAGCGGATTATCTCAGTCGCCAAACGTTGCATCCGGGCGAATGGTCTCTTCACCCAGAGGTATTTCTTCAGATTGTTCAAATGTGGGAACTTCCAGAAATAGATCTGATGGCTTCTCATCTAAACAAGAAACTTCCCAGGTATCTGTCCAGATCCCGGGATCCTCAGGCGGAGGCAGTGGATGCATTATCTCTTCCTTGGAAGTATCATCCTGCCTATATCTTTCCGCCTCTAGTTCTTCTTCCAAGAGTAATCTCCAAGATTCTGAAGGAATGCTCGTTTGTTCTGCTGGTAGCTCCGGCATGGCCTCACAGGTTTTGGTATGCGGATCTTGTCCGGATGGCCTCTTGCCAACCGTGGACTCTTCCGTTAAGACCAGACCTTTTGTCTCAAGGTCCTTTTTTCCATCAGGATCTGAAATCCTTAAATTTAAAGGTATGGAGATTGAACGCTTGATTCTTGGTCAAAGAGGTTTCTCTGACTCTGTGATTAATACTATGTTACAGGCTCGTAAACCTGTATCCAGAGAGATATATTATAGAGTCTGGAAGACTTGTATTTCTTGGTGTCTTTTTCATCATTTTTTCTTGGCATTCTTTTAGAATACCGAGAATATTACAGTTTCTTCAGGATGGTTTAGATAAGGGTTTGTCCGCAAGTTCCTTGAAAGGTCAAATCTCTGCTCTTTCTGTTCTTTTTCACAGAAAGATTGCTATTCTTCCTGATATTCATTGTTTTGTACAAGCTTTGGTTCGTATAAAGCCTGTCATTAAGTCAATTTCTCCTCCTTGGAGTTTGAATTTGGTTCTGGGGGCTCTTCAAGCTCCTCCATTTGAACCTATGCATTCATTGGATATTAAATTACTTTCTTGGAAAGTTTTGTTCCTTTTGGCCATCTCTTCTGCCAGAAGAGTTTCTGAATTATCTGCTCTTTCTTGTGAGTCTCCTTTTCTGATTTTTCATCAGGATAAGGCGGTGTTGCGAACTTCTTTTGAATTTTTACCTAAGTTGTGAATTCCAACAACATTAGTAGAGACATTGTGGTTCCTTCATTATGTCCTAATCCTAAGAATTCTAAGGAGAAATCGTTGCATTCTTTGGATGTTATTAGAGCTTTGAAATATTATGTTGAAGCTACTAAGTCTTTCCGAAAGACTTCTAGTTTATTTGTTATCTTTTCCGGTTTTAGAAAGGCCATAAAACTTCTGCCATTTCTTTGGCATCTTGGTTGAAATCTTTAATTCATCTTGCCTATGTTGAGTCGGGTAAGACTCCGCCTCATAGGATTACAGCTCATTCTACTAGGTCAGTTTCTACTTCCTGGGCGTTTAGGAATGAAGCTTCGGTTGATCAGATTTGCAAAGCGGCAACTTGGTCCTCTTTGCATACTTTTACCAAATTCTACCATTTTGTTGTATTTTCTTCTTCTGAAGCAGTTTTTGGTAGAAAAGTACTTCAGGCAGCGGTTTCAGTTTGAATCTTCTGCTTATGTTTTTCATTAAACTTTATTTTGGGTGTGGATTATTTTCAGCAGGAATTGGCTGTCTTTATTTTATCCCTCCCTCTCTAGTGACTCTTGTGTGGAAAGATCCACATCTTGGGTAGTCATTATCCCATACGTCACTAGCTCATGGACTCTTGCTAATTACATGAAAGAAAACATAATTTATGTAAGAACTTACCTGATAAATTCATTTCTTTCATATTAGCAAGAGTCCATGAGGCCCGCCCTTTTTTGTGGTGGTTATGATTTTTTTGTATAAAGCACAATTATTCCAATTCCTTATTTTATATGCTTTCGCACTTTTTTCTTATCACCCCACTTCTTGGCTATTCGTTAAACTGAATTGTGGGTGTGGTGAGGGGTGTATTTATAGGCATTTTAAGGTTTGGGAAACTTTGCCCCTCCTGGTAGGAATGTATATCCCATACGTCACTAGCTCATGGACTCTTGCTAATATGAAAGAAATGAATTTATCAGGTAAGTTCTTACATAAATTATGTTTTTTCCATTTTAGCGTGAAGAGTGTTATGGCGTAAGTCCTGGTCAGCTGATGTGTCATCTAAATCTAAGCTTTTGACCATCCCTTTCAAAGGTAAGACCCTATTCGGGCCTGCACTGAAAGAGATCATTTCAGACATCACTGGAGGGAAGGGTCATGCCCTCCCTCAAGATAAGTCAAATAAGAGAAGGACTAAACAAAATAATTTTCATTCCTTTCTAAACTTCAAGGGTGGTCCCGCTTCCTCTTTCCCTGCAGCAAAGCAAGAGGGGAACTTTGTTCAGTCCAAGCCAACCTGGAGACCTAACCAGGCTTGGAACAAGGGTAAACAGGCCAAAAATCCTGCTGCCACTAAAACAGCATGAAGGGATAGCACCCGACCCGGGCCGGATCAGGTAGGGGCAGATTTTCTCTCTTTGCTCAAGCCTGGGCAAGAGACGTTCAGGACTCCTGGGCCGTAGAAATTGTAACCCGTGGGTATCTCCTAGATTTCAAAGATTCTCCTCCAAGGGGGAGATTCCATCTTTCTCATTTGTCTGTAAACCAGACAAAAAAAAAGAGGCGTTCTTACGCTGTGTAGAAGACCTTTTTACCATGGGAGTGATCTGCCCAGTTCCGAAAACAGAACAGGGGCAAGGTGGCCAATCTGTTTGTGGTTCCCAAAAAAGAGGGAACCTTCAGACCAATTCTAGATATCAAGATCCTAAAACAATTCCTAAGAGTTCCATCCTTCAAGATGGAGACCATTCAGACTATTTTACCATTTATCCAGGAGGGTCGATATATGACTACAGTGGATCTAAAGGATGCGTATCTACACATTCCTATCCACAAAGATCATCACCAGTTCCTCAGGTTTGCCTTTCTGGACAGGCATTACCAGTTTGTAGCTCTTCCCTTCGGGTTGGCCACAGTGCCAAGAATCTTCACAAAGGTGCTAGGGTCCCTTTTAGCGGTCCTAAGGCCGAGGGGCATAGCAGTGGCGCTTTATCTAGACGACATCTTAATTCAAGCGTCGACTTTCCAACTTGCCAAGTCTCACACGGACTTAGTGTTGGCCTTTCTAAGATCTCATGGGTGGAAGGTGAACGTGAAAAAGAGTTCTCTTATTCCTCTCACAAGAGTTCCATTCCTGGGAACTCGGTGGACATGAAAATATTTCTGACGGAGGTCAGGAAATCAAAGATTTTAACCACCTGCCGAGCTCTTCATTCCATTCCTCGGCCGTCAGTGGCTCAGTGTATGGAGGTAATCGGACTTATGGTAGCGGCAATGGACATAGTTCCGTTTGCTCAATTGCATCTCAGACCACTGCAACTATGCATGCTCAAACAGTGGAATGGGGATTATGCGGATTTATCTCCTCAGATAAATCTGGATCAAGAGAACCAGAGACTCTCTTCTTTGGTGGTTGTCACAGGATCACCTTTCCAGGGGAATGTGTTTCCGCAGGCCAGTGTGGGTTATTGTGACGACGGACGCCAGCCTACTGGGCTGGGGTGCAGTCTGGAATTCCCTGAAAGCACAGGGTTTGTGGACTCAGGAGGAGGCCCTCCTACCGATAAATATTCTGGAATTAAGAGCGATATTCAATGCTCTTCAGGCGTGGCCTCAGCTGGCTTCGGCCGGATTCATCAGGTTTCAGTCGGACAACATCACGACTGTAGCTTATATCAATCATCAGGGGGGAACAAGGAGTTCCTTGGCGATGATAGAAGTTTCCAGGATAATCCGATGGGCAGAGGCTCACTCTTGCCATCTATCAGCGATCTATATCACAGGGGTGGAGAACTGGGAGGCAGATTTTCTAAGTCGTCAGACTTTTCATCCGGGGGAGTGGGAGCTCCATCCGGAGGTGTTTGCTCAACTGGTTCAGCTATGGGGCACACCAGAATTGGATCTGATGGCGTCTCGTCAGAACGCCAAACTTCCTTGTTACGGATCCAGGTCAAGGGATCCTCAGGCAGTACTGATAGATGCTCTAGCAGTACCCTGGTCATTCAACCTGGCTTATGTGTTTCCACCATTCCCTCTCCTTCTGCGTCTGATTGCCAGAATCAAACAGGAGAGAGCTTCGGTGATTTGATAGCGCCTGCGTGGCCACGCAGGACTTGGTATGCAGACCTGGTGGACATGTCATCTCTGCCACTGAGACGGGACCTTTTGATTCATGGTCCATTCAAGCATCCAAATCTTATATATCTGCAACTGACTGCTTGGAGATTGAACGCTTGATTTTATCAAAGTGGGGTTTCTCTGAGTCGGTCATAGATACCTTGATTCAGGCTTGAAAGCCTGTCACCAGGAAGATCTATCATAAGATATGGTGTAAATTATTTTTTTTGGTGCGAATCCAAAGGCTACTCATAGAGTAAGATCAGGATTCCTAGGATTTTGTCTTTTCTCCAAGAAGGATTGGAGAAAGAATTGTCTGCTAGTTCCTTAAAGGGACAGATATCTGCTTTGTCTATTCTGTTGCACAAGCGTCTGGCAGATGTCCCAGATGTTAGGGTTTTTTGTCAGGCTTTAGTTAGAATTAAGCCTGTGTTTAAACCTGTTGCTCCGCCATGGAGTCTAAATTTAGATCTTAAAGTTCTTCAGGGGGTTCCGTTTGAACCCATGCATTCCATAGATATTAAGCTTCTATCTTGGAAAGTTCTGTTTCTAGTTGCTATCTCTTCAGCTCGAAGAGTTTCTGAACTATCTGTATTACAATGTGACTCGCCTTATCTTGTTTTCCATGCTGATAAGGTGGTTTTGCGTACCAAACCTGGGTTCCTCCCTAAGGTTGTTTCTAACAGGAATATCAATCTGGAAATTTTTGTTCCTTCTCTGTGTCCTAATCCTTCTTCTAAGAAGGAACGTCTGTTGCACAACTTGGACGTGGTTCGTGCCTTGAAGTTTTATTTGCAGGCAACCAAAGATTTTCGCCAATCATCTTCTTTGTTTGTTGTCTATGCTGGAAAGCGTAGAGGTCAAAAGGCTACGGCTACCTCTCTTTCCTTTTGGCTGAAAAGCATCATCCGTTTGGCTTATGAGACTGCTGGACAGCAGCCTCCTTAAAGAATTACAGCTCACTCCACTAGAGCGGTGGCTTCCACATGGGCTTTTAAAAATGATGCTTCTGTTGAACAGATTTGTAAGGCTGCGACTTGGTCTTCGCTTCATACCTTTTCCAAATTTTACAAATTTGATACTTTTGCTTCTTCAGAGGCTATTTTTGGGAGAAAGGTTTTGCAAGCAGTGGTGCCTTCCGTTTAGGTTCCTGTCTTGTCCCTCCCTTCATCCGTGTCCTAAAGCTTTGGTATTGGTATCCCACAAGTTGGGATGAATCCGTGGACTCAGTACATCTTGCAAAAGAGAACAAAATTTATGCTTACCTGATAAATTTCTTTCTTTTGCGATGTACCGAGTCCACGGCCCGCCAAGGCTATTCAAGACAGATAGTATTTTTTATGTAAACTTCAGTCACCTCTGCACCTTTATAGTTTCTCCTTTTCTTCCTTGGCCTTCGGTCGAATGACTGGGGGATGGAGTTAAGGGGGGAGCTATATAGACAGCTCTGCTGTGGTGCTCTCTTTGCCACTTCCTGTCAGGAAGGACAATATCCCACAAGTTAGGATGAATCCGTGGACTCGGTACATCGCAAAAGAAAGAAATTTATCAGGTAAGCATAAATTTTGTTTTTCATAGGACCTTTTTACAAGCAGGGTATTTGCTTAGGCCAGCTATTTTATATTGCTTATGTGCTTGCTGCTTCTAATTACTGGTTTTCTAGTCTTTCAGAACAGTGTTCTGATGACTTTGGTAGTTAAAATAGTTTGACTTAAGGCAAGAGTGCAAAATCTTTTATTTGTGATGCTGTATTTGATATTATAAAGATTAATGTCAAAAGTATGTATTTGGCAGTCCTTGCCAGAAGAGCATTATGGTTTAAATCCTGGTCTGCTGGTATGGTGTTGGTTTATTATCTCTTTCCATTTAGGGAAAGAAGGTGTTTGGTTCTGATTTCAATTATATAATATCTACTGTTGCTGGAGGTAAAGGGGCTTTTCTTCCTCAAGTCAAATAGTCCAAATGGAAATCTAAAGCCTCCAATAATTTTTGTTCCTTCCATCAGAATAAGGCAGAAAAGGTTGACCTCTGGCTCAGTCTGGAGACCTAGTGCTAACTGGAACAAGTCAAAGCAGGGCAAGAAATCTATCCCTACTAACAAAACAGCATAAAGGTGTGGCCCACCTATCCAAAGGTTCTGGTTGGGGGCAGGTTAAGCCTCTTTCAGGAGGCTTGATTTCAGTTTGTTCTACATACATGGGTTCTGAATATGGTTTCTCAAGGATATTGAATAGGATTCAGAATAATGCCTCTCTCATAGGAAGGTTTTTTTCTTTCAAATGTACTAAGGAAATTTGTAAAAGCCCAATGTTTTTTTCCAGTCTCTGTCAGATCTTAAAGCTATGGGAGTGATTGTACCAGTTCCTTTGCCGGAACAGGGGATGAGCTTTTATTTATTCATTGTTCCAAAGAAGGAAGGTTGTTTCAGACCGGTTCTGGATCTCAAAGCAGCTCTGAACAAGTTTGTAAGATTACATTTTTCAAAATGGACACTATTCAGACTATTCTGCCATTTGTTCAGCAACCTCAGTTTATGTCCACAATAGATTTAAAGGATGCTTATCTTCATGTTCCAATTAACATATATTCTTTCCAGTTTCTGAGATTTGCCCTTCTGAAGCGGAATTTTCAGTTTGTTGCCCTACCCTTTGCTCTGGCTACATTTTCAAGAATATTCACAAAGGTTCTTGGTGCCCTTTTGTCTGTAATCAGAACTTGGGTTCTTGGTGCCCTTTTGTCTGTAATCAGAACTTGGGGTATTGCTGTGTTTCCTTACTTGGACAACATCTTGGTTCAAGCAGCATCTTTTCTTTTAGCAAAATCTCACACCAGCCGACTCTTGTTTCAATTTTCCAAAAAGTTCTTTGATTCCTCAAACAAAGGTAACTTTTTGGGGTTTTAAAATAGATCGTCTCCATGAGTCTTTCTCTAACAGAGCAGAGAAGTTAAGATTGGTGTCACTCTGCCTGAACCTTCAGTCTCTCTCTTTGCCCTTGGTTGCTATTTGTATGGAAGTTCTAGGTCTTATGATTGCATCTTCACATGAGACCTCTTCAGCTTTGAATGCTTAGTAAATGGTGCAGAGACTATACTCCGCTGTCGCAAAATATATTTCTTCTGTTAAGTGTGATCAGTCCACGGGTCATCATTACTTCTGGGATATTACTCCTCCCCAACAGGAAGTGCAAGAGGATTCACCCAGCAGAGCTGCATATAGCTCCTCCCCTCTACATCACTCCCAGTCATTCTCTTGCACCCAACGACTAGATAGGATGTGTGAGAGGACTATGGTGATTATACTTAGTTTTTATCTTCAATCAAGAGTTTGTTATTTTAAAATAGCACCGGAGTGTGTTATTATCTCTCTGGCAGAGTTTGAAGAAGAATCTACCAGAGTTTTTGTTATGATTTTAGCCGGAGTAGTTAAGATCATATTGCTGTTTCTCGGCCATCTGAGGAGAGGTAAACTTCAGATCAGGGGACAGCGGGCAGATGAATCTGCATAGAGGTATGTAGCAGTTTTTATTTTCTGATAATGGAATTGATGAGAAAATCCTGCCATACCGATATAATGTCATGTATGTATACTTTACACTTCAGTATTCTGGGGAATGGTACTTCACTAGAATTACACTGTAAGAAATACATAAAGCTGTTTAATAACTAGAGATTATGTTTAACGTTTTTGCTGGAATGTAAAATCGTTTTCATTTACTGAGGTACTGAGTGAATAAATGTTTGGGCACTTTTTTCCACTTGGCAGTTGCTTAATCTGTTTTCTGACAGTTTCTGTTCTCCCTCACTGCTGTGTGTGAGGGGGAGGGGCCGTTTTTTGGCGCTTTTACTACGCATCAAATATTTCAGTCAGCAACTCATTGTATTCCCTGCATGATCCGGTTCATCTCTACAGAGCTCAGGGGTCTTCAAAACTTATTTTGAGGGAGGTAATTTCTCTCAGCAGAGCTGTGAGAATTGTAGTTTGACTGAGATAAAAAACGTTTATTCTGTAATTTGTTTCCTGCTTTCAGAATTTGTTATCTTTGCTAATGGGATTAAACCTTTGCTAAAGTTGTGTTGTTTACAAGGATTGAGGCTATAACTGTTTCAATCTATTAATTTTCAACTGTCATAGATCTTCTGTGCTTCTTAAAGGCACAGTACGTTTTAATATTATTCTAATTGAATTGTATTTCCAAGTTGCAAGTTTATTTGCTAGTGTGTTAAACATGTCTGATTCAGAGGATGATACCTGTGTCATTTGTTGCAATGCCAAAGTGGAGCCCAATAGAATATGTACTAACTGTATTGATGCTACTTTAAATAAAAGTCAATCTGTGCAAATTGAACAAATTTCACCAAACAACGAGGGGAGAGTTATGCCGACTAACTCGCCTCACGTGTCAGTACCTACATCTCCCGCTCAGAGGGAGGTGCGTGATATTGTAGCGCCGAGTACATCTGGGCGGCCATTACAAATCACATTACAGGATATGGCTACTGTTATGACTGAGGTTTTGGCTAAATTACCAGAACTAAGAGGTAAGCGTGATCACTCTGGGGTGAGAACAGAGTGCGCTGATAATATTAGGGCCATGTCAGACACTGCGTCACAGGTGGCAGAACATGAGGACGGAGAACTTCATTCTGTGGGTGACGGTTCTGATCCAAACAGACTGGATTCAGATATTTCAAATTTTAAATTTAAACTGGAAAACCTCTGTGTATTACTAGGGGAGGTGTTAGCGGCTCTGAATGATTGTAACACAGTTGCAATACCAGAGAAAATGTGTAGGTTGGATAAATATTTTGCAGTACCGACGAGTACTGAGGTTTTTCCTATACCTAAGAGACTTACTGAAATTGTTACTAAGGAGTGGGATAGACCCGGTGTGCCGTTCTCACCCCCTCCGATATTTAGAAAAATGTTTCCAATAGACGCCACCACAAGGGACTTATGGCAAACGGTCCCTAAGGTGGAGGGAGCAGTTTCCACCTTAGCTAAGCGTACCACTATCCCGGTGGAGGATAGCTGTGCTTTTTCAGATCCAATGGATAAAAAGTTAGAGGGTTACCTTAAGAAAATGTTTGTTCAACAAGGTTTTATATTGCAACCCCTTGCATGCATTGCGCCGATCACGGCTGCAGCGGCATTCTGGATTGAGTCTCTGGAAGAGAACATTGGTTCAGCTACTCTGGACGACATTACGGACAGGCTTAGAGTCCTTAAACTAGCTAATTCATTCATTTCGGAGGCCGTAGTACATCTTACTAAACTTACGGCGAAGAATTCAGGATTCGCCATTCAGGCACGCAGGGCGCTGTGGCTAAAATCCTGGTCAGCTGATGTTACTTCTAAGTCTAAATTGCTTAATATACCTTTCAAAGGGCAGACCTTATTCGGGCCCGGGTTGAAAGAGATTATCGCTGACATTACAGGAGGTAAAGGCCATGCCCTGCCTCAGGACAAAGCCAAAGTTAAGGCTAGACAGTCTAATTTTCGTTGCTTTCATAATTTCAAAGCAGGAGCAGCATCAACTTCCTCTGCACCAAAACAGGAAGGAGCTGTTGCTCGCTACAGACAAGGCTGGAAACCTAACCAGTCCTGGAACAAGGGCAAGCAGGCCAGGAAACCTGCTGCTGCCCCTAAAACAGCATGAATTGAGGGCCCCCGATCCGGGATCGGATCTAGTGGGGGGCAGACTTTCTCTCTTCGCCCAGGCTTGGGCAAGAGATGTCCAGGATCCCTGGGCGCTAGAGATAATATCTCAGGGATACCTTCTGGACTTCAAATACTCTCCTCCAAGAGAGAGATTTCATCTGTCAAGATTGTCAACAATCCAGACAAAGAAAGAGGCGTTTCTACGCTGCGTACAAGAGCTCTTGTTAATGGGAGTAATCCATCCAGTTCCACGATCGGAACAGGGACAGGGGTTTTACTCAAATCTGTTTGTGGTTCCCAAAAGAGGGAACTTTCAGACCAATCCTGGACTTAAAGATCCTAAACAAATTCCTAAGAGTTCCATCGTTCAAGATGGAGACTATTCGGACAATTTTACCTATGATCCAAGAGGGTCAGTACATGACCACTGTAGATTTAAAAGATGCTTACCTTCACATACCGATTCACAAAGATCATTATCGGTACCTAAGGTTTGCCTTCCTAGACAGGCATTACCAGTTTGTGGCTCTTCCATTCGGATTGGCTACAGCTTCAAGAATCTTCACAAAGGTTCTGGGTGCTCTTCTGGCGGTACTAAGACCGCGGGGAATCTCGGTAGCTCCATACCTAGACGACATTCTGATACAAGCTTCAAGCTTTCAAACTGCCAAGTCTCATACAGAGTTAGTGCTGGCATTTCTAAGGTCACATGGATGGAAGGTGAACGAAAAGAAAAGTTCACTCGTTCCACTCACAAGAGTTCCCTTCCTGGGGACTCTTATAGATTCTGTAGAAATGAAGATTTACCTGACAGAGGACAGGCTAACAAGACTTCAAAGTGCTTGCCGCACCCTACATTCCATTCAACACCCGTCAGTGGCTCAATGCATGGAGGTAATCGGCTTAATGGTAGCGGCAATGGACATAGTACCCTTTGCACGCTTACACCTCAGACCACTGCAACTGTGCATGCTAAGTCAGTGGAATGGGGATTACTCAGACTTATCCCCTTCTCTGAATCTGGATCAAGAGACCAGAAATTCTCTTCTATGGTGGCTTTCTCGGCCACATCTGTCCAGGGGGATGCCATTCAGCAGACCAGACTGGACAATTGTAACAACAGACGCCAGCCTTCTAGGTTGGGGTGCCGTCTGGAATTCTCTGAAGGCTCAGGGACAATGGAGTCAGGAGGAGAGTCTCCTGCCAATAAACATTCTGGAATTGAGAGCAGTTCTCAATGCCCTCCTGGCTTGGCCCCAGTTGACAACTCGGGGGTTCATCAGGTTTCAGTCGGACAACATCACGACTGTAGCTTACATCAACCATCAGGGAGGGACAAGAAGCTCCCTAGCTATGATGGAAGTATCAAAGATAATTCTCTGGGCAGAGTCTCACTCTTGCCACCTGTCAGCAATCCACATCCCGGGAGTGGAGAACTGGGAGGCGGATTTCTTAAGTCGTCAGACTTTTCATCCGGGGGAGTGGGAACTTCATCCGGAGGTCTTTGCCCAAATACTGCGACGTTGGGGCAAACCAGAGATAGATCTCATGGCGTCTCGACAGAACGCCAAGCTTCCTCGTTACGGGTCCAGATCCAGGGATCCAGGAGCAGTCCTGATAGATGCTCTGACAGCACCTTGGGACTTCAGGATGGCTTACGTGTTTCCACCCTTCCCGTTGCTTCCTCGATTGATTGCCAGAATCAAACAAGAGAGAGCATCAGTGATTCTAATAGCACCTGCGTGGCCACGCAGGACTTGGTATGCAGACCTGGTGGACATGTCATCCTGTCCACCTTGGTCTCTACCTCTGAAACAGGACCTTCTGATACAGGGTCCCTTCAAACATCAAAATCTAACTTCTCTGAAGCTGACTGCTTGGAAATTGAACGCTTGATTTTATCAAGACGTGGGTTTTCTGAGTCAGTTATTGATACCTTAATACAGGCTAGGAAACCTGTTACCAGAAAGATTTGCCATAAGATATGGCGTAAATACCTATATTGGTGTGAATCCAAAGGTTACTCTTGGAGTAAGGTTAGGATTCCTAGGATATTGTCTTTTCTACAAGAAGGTTTAGAAAAGGGTTTATCTGCTAGTTCATTAAAGGGACAGATCTCAGCTCTGTCCATTCTGTTACACAAACGTCTGTCAGAAGTTCCTGACGTCCAGGCTTTTTGTCAGGCTTTGACCAGGATTAAGCCTGTGTTTAAAACTGTTGCTCCACCATGGAGTTTAAACCTTGTTCTTAATGTTTTACAGGGCGTTCCGTTTGAACCCCTTCATTCCATTGATATAAAGTTGTTATCTTGGAAAGTTCTATTTTTAATGGCTATTTCCTCGGCTCGAAGAGTCTCTGAATTATCAGCCTTACATTGTGATTCTCCTTATTTGATTTTTCATTCGGATAAGGTAGTCCTGCGTACTAAACCTGGGTTCTTACCTAAGGTAGTTACTAACAGGAATATCAATCAAGAGATTGTTGTTCCTTCTTTATGCCCAAATCTTTCTTCAAAGAAGGAACGTCTACTGCACAACCTGGATGTAGTCCGTGCTCTAAAATTTTACTTACAGGCAACTAAGGAATTTCGACAAACGTCTTCTCTGTTTGTCATTTACTCTGGGCAGAGGAGAGGTCAAAAAGCTTCCGCTACCTCTCTTTCTTTTTGGCTTCGTAGCATAATTCGTTTAGCTTATGAGACTGCTGGACAGCAGCCTCCTGAAAGAATTACAGCTCATTCTACTAGAGCTGTGGCTTCCACTTGGGCCTTCAAGAATGAGGCCTCTGTTGAACAGATTTGCAAGGCTGCAACTTGGTCTTCGCTTCATACTTTTTCCAAATTTTACAAATTTGACACTTTTGCTTCATCGGAGGCTATTTTTGGGAGAAAGGTTCTTCAGGCAGTGGTTCCTTCTGTATAAAGAGCCTGCCTATCCCTCCCGTCATCCGTGTACTTTTGCTTTGGTATTGGTATCCCAGAAGTAATGATGACCCGTGGACTGATCACACTTAACAGAAGAAAACATAATTTATGCTTACCTGATAAATTCCTTTCTTCTGTAGTGTGATCAGTCCACGGCCCGCCCTGTTTTTAAGGCAGGTAAATATTTTTTAATTTATACTCCAGTCACCACTTCACCCTTGGCTTTTCCTTTCTCGTTGGTCCTTGGTCGAATGACTGGGAGTGACGTAGAGGGGAGGAGCTATATGCAGCTCTGCTGGGTGAATCCTCTTGCACTTCCTGTTGGGGAGGAGTAATATCCCAGAAGTAATGATGACCCGTGGACTAATCACACTACAGAAGAAAGGAATTTATCAGGTAAGCATAAATTATGTTTTTTGGATCCCAATACAAGTCAGTCTCCGACTTGGTGGCTGGATCATAAGTTTATTATTCAGGGGGTTTCTTTGGCTATCCTAATTGCACTGTGATCACTACAGATGCAAATCTTTCAGGTTGGGGAGCTGTTTGGGGGTCTTTGAGAGCACAGGGAGTTTGGGATCCTCGAGAGGCGAGGTTACCTATAAATGTTCTAGAACTCTGTGCAATTGTCAGGGCTTTTCAAGCTTGTCAACCATCGAGGGGATTCACATTTCTCTAGCCATGAGGGAGGTGTGTCGAACTCTCTCATAGGCAGAAATCAATTCCTGTCTAGTCCCTAGAATTCATATTCTAGGGGTGAACAACTGGGAAGCAGAGTTTCTAAATCGTCAATCTCTACATCCAGGGAAGTGCTCTCTTCACCAAGATGTGTTCAATCAGTTTGTGGATGTTTGGGGTCTCCCAGAGATCTATATTATGGCCTCTTATTTGAACAACACATTTCCCAGATACTTTGCGAGGGCCAGGGATGCTCAAACAGAGTTTGTTGATGGTCTATTAGTTCCTTGGTCTTTTTAGCTTGCCTATCTGTTTTCTCTCTCTAGTTCTTCTACATAGTGATTTCCATAAGTCTAGAGAAGTCATCAGTAATCCTGATTGCCCCAGCTTGGCCTTGCAGGATTTGGTATGCAGATCTCGTTCAAATGTTCAGCTGTCCTCCTTGGCCTCTGAGATCAGATCTTCTGTCTAAAGGTCAATTTTTCCATCCAGATCTCAAGTCTCTGAACTTGATGGCATGGAAATTGAATGTTTATTCCTTAAACATAGAGGCTTCTCTGATTCTGTTATTGAAACCTTAATTCAGGCTTGTAAGCCTCTAACTAGGATAATCTATCATAAGGTTTGGAAGGCCTTTAATTCTTGGTGTGTAGATCATGGTTTTCATGGTATTCTTTCAGAGTTCATAGGATTTGTCAGTTCTCTGAAGGGGCATATTTCTTCTCTTTCAGTTTAGTTCCATAGGAAGATTGCTAATCTTCCTGATGTATTCAGGCTTTGTTTTATATTAAAGGGATATTAAAGTTCAAATTAAACGTTCATGATTCAGATGAGGCAAATAATTTTAAACAACTTTCCAACTTACTTTTATCATATTTGCTTTTTTTTTCTTGGTATTTTTTGTTAAAGGCTAAACCTAGGTAGCCTTATAGGCTAATTTCTAAGATTCTGCTGTCCAACTTTTATCTCAGTCTGGCTGTGTATAGCTAATATGTACTGTTTGTTCATGTGTGACATAGATAACATTGTGCTCACTCCACTGGAGTTATTTATGGGTCAGAACTTATTGTTTGAAATGCAAGTCTTTTAAAAGATCTGAGATAAGGAGGCTGTCTGCAGAAGCTTAGATACAACGTAATCATAGTGGTAAAAAGTATATTCGTATAAAAATGTTGGTTATGCAGAACTGGAGAATGGTAAATAAAGGGATTATCTTTCTTTCTAAAAAAACATTTTTTATTTTTTTACTGTCCCTGTAAACCTGTAAGGCAATTTCTCCTCTATGGAATCTTAACTTTGTGTTAAGGGTTTTGCAGGCTCTTCCTTTTGAACCTATGGATAAGGTTGATATTAAATTGCTTTCTTGGAAAGAGTTATTTTCGTTTGGCTATCTCTTCTGCTAGAAGAGTTTCTGAATTATTAGCGCTTTCTTGTGATCCTCTTTGTCTGATATTTCATTAGGATAATGCAGTTTTACAGACTTTTTTTGTTTTGTTTTTGTTTAGCAGAGATATTGTTGTTCATTCTTTGTGTCCTAATCCCATGGATGCTTCAGAGAGATGTTTGAATACTTTGGACGTTGTTGTGACATTGAAATAGTACATTGATGCTACTAAGGACCTAGACAAACTTCTAGTTTGTTCATTCACTTTCTGGTCCTAGGAAAGGTCAGAAAGTTTCTGCTGTTTCTTTGGCCTCTTGGTTGAAACTTTTGATTCATAAGGCTTACTTGGATGCACGTCAGCCTCAACCGCAGAGGATTACTGATCATTCTACTATGTCATACTTTTATAAAATTCTACCATTTTGATGTATTTGCTTCTTTTCAAGCAGCCTTTGGCAGGAAGGTTCTTTGGGCAGTTGTCTGATTTATTTTAAGTGCATTAAACAAAAATGTTTTTGGGGTTGTGGAATGTCTGAGTGCAAAAAATTTTTTTAAATCCCTCCCTTCATGTTATTATTCGTTGACTCCACAGATTGGGTATTAGTCCACGATCCATTACTCCTGGGAACTCTCACCACCTGTATGAGAGTTCCGTCACTTGGCTATACGTTAGACTGAGGTATGTGTGAGGTGGGAAGGGGTTTTATATGGTATAGGGCTCTTGGGGTTTGGGAATCTTTGCCTCCTCCTTGTGGTAGAGAAGAGTAATTTGCCACCATGAAATAAATACATTTTATCAGGTAAGCATAAATAATGTTATTTTATTTATAAGATTATTTTTATATATTTTCCTTTGCTATTTTGCTGAACATGTTTGTAGTTTGCTTGTTTTGTTCACTTCCAGTCTCTGTTTCATGGTTACTGGCTGTCAAAATATACAAACGGTCTCCAGTGCTAAGTATTCTTTACCTTTAGGGTTTTAAACTGGTGGCTCAGGAGCTGCACACTGCTGCCCAGGATGTTTTGCAGTCTTCAGGCCGTCGACCGGCTTGTACAGCATGGAAAGAAGTTAAGGATCTGTTTAAATGCGCATTAAAGGGACAGTATACTGGAAAATTGTTTTCCTTTAAAGGGATATGGAATAATTCAGATGCGTTTTTAAACAACATTATGATTTATCAATTTTTCTTCGTTATCTTGGTATCTTTGGTTGAAAACAGGGACGTAAGCTTAGGAGCCGGCCTATTTCTGGAGCACTATATGGCATCCGTTTTGCAAGAATGTTATCCATTTGCAAGAGCACTAGATGGCAGCACTATTTCCTACCATGTAGTGCTCCAGACACCTACATAGGCATCTCTTCAACAAAGAATATCATGGGAACAAAGCAAATTTGATAATAGAAGTACATTTTAAACTTTTTTTTAAAATGCTGTGTCTGAATCACAAAAGAACATTTTTGGGTTTCATATCCCTTTAATTTGCCTGCAATTACTTGTTTTACCGGCTGCAGAGTATAAAATGTACAAGAAATGTCGTCTTTAGGTTTATATTTGTATACACACATGCTTTCTTATATTTTCCCTTTATGTAAAACAAAGATTAATGCTTAAAGAGAACAATTGGACATGAACATTGTATTCTCTCTCCCACATGCAAAATCAGCTATTTCAAATGCTGATATAGAAGTAAAAGAGCTATTTGTAAACAATGTAATGCACCTCAGCAGGTGAAATGGAACGTTCAGAACAACTTAAAAGTGAGAAAATACTGTCACTTTAAACTCAAAAACAAGTAATATTGAAAGGGAAACAAAATGCTTCCCCCTTTGTCCAATGTACAGGTTTTCTTCTGTTAAGTGTGATCAGTCCACGGGTCATCATTACTTGTGGGATATTAACTGCTCCCCCACAGGAAGTGCAAGAGGATTCACCCAGCAGAGCTGCCACACAGCTCCTCCCCTCTACGTCACCTCCAGTCATTCTCTTGCACCCAACGACTAGATAGGATGTGTGAGAGGACTATGGTGATATATTTAGTTTTTATATCTTCAATCAAAAGTTTGTTATTTTATAATAGCACCGGAGTGTGTTATTCCTTCTCTGGTAGAATTTGAAGAAGAATCTACCTGAGTTTTTCTATGATTTTAGCCGGAGTAGTTAAGATCATATTGCTGTTTCTCGGCCATCTGAGGAGAGGTAAACTTCAGATCAGGGGACAGCAGGCATTAATGCATCAGAAAAAACTCAGTCAGAGATTCATTTTCTTCCTGCATGATCCGGTTCATCTCTACAGAGTTCAGGGATCTCCAAAGCCTTTTTTGAGGGAAGTAATCATTACAGAAGAGCTGTGCTGATTGTATTGACTGTGATATAAAAAACGTTTATTTGTGTATTTTTTTCTGCTGCCTGGGTTAGTTATCATTTGCTGAGGGGAACAATCCTTTGCTAAAACTGTATATTCTGACAAAGATTGATGCTATAACTTAATTATTTTATCTGTTATAATATTTTTCTGTGCTTCTTAAAGGCACAGTTCGTTTTCATATTATTTGTAAATTACTTTGAAAAGTATTTCCAAGTTGCTGTTTATTTGCTAGTGTGTTAAACATGTCTGATTCAGAGGAATATCTCTGTGCTATATGTGTTAATGCCAAAGTGGAGCCCAATAGAAATTTATGTACTAAATGTATTGATGCTACTTTAAAAAACAGTCAATCTGTACAAATTGAACATATTTCACCAAACAACGAGGGGAGAGTTATGCCGACTAACTCGCCTCACGTGTCAGTACCTGCATCTCCCGCTCAGGAGGTGCGTGATATTGTAGCGCCGAGTGCATCTGGGCGGCCATTACAAATCACATTACAAGATATGGCTACTGTTATGACTGAAGTTTTGGCTAAACTACCAGAACTAAGAGGTAAACGTGATCACTCTGGGATGAGAACAGAGTGCGCTGATAATGCAAGGGCCATGTCTGATACTGCGTCACAGTTTGCAGAACGTGAAGACGGAGAGCTTCATTCTGTGGGTGACGGTTCTGATCCAAATAAACTGGACTCAGACATTTCAAATTTTAAATTTAAGCTTGAGAACCTCCGTGTGTTACTAGGGGAGGTATTAGCGGCTCTGAATGATTGTAACACAGTTGCAATCCCAGAAAAAATGTGTAGGTTGGATAAATATTTTGCGGTACCGACGAGTACTGACGTTTTTCCTATACCTAAGAGACTTACTGACATTGTTACTAAGGAGTGGGATAGACCCGGTGTGCCTTTCTCACCCCCTCCTATATTCAGAAAAATGTTTCCAATAGACGCCGCCACACGGGACTTATGGCAAATGGTCCCTAAGGTGGAGGGAGCAGTTTCTACTTTAGCTAAGCGTACCACTATCCCAGTGGAGGATAGCTGTGCTTTTTCAGATCCAATGGATAAAAAATTAGAGGGTTACCTTAAGAAAATGTTTGTTCAACAAGGGTTTATATTGCAACCTCTTGCATGTATTGCGCCTGTCACGGCTGCAGCAGCATTTTGGTTTGAGTCTCTGGAAGAGACACTTCAATCATCCACACTAGATGACATCACACACAAACTTAAATTCCTTAAGTTAGCTAATTCATTTATTTCAGATGCCGTAGTACATTTAACTAAACTTGCGGCTAAAAATTCAGGATTCGCCATTCAGGCACGCAGAGCTCTGTGGCTGAAATCCTGGTCAGCTGATGTTACGTCTAAATCTAAATTGCTTAATATTCCTTTCAAAGGGCAGACCTTATTCGGGCCCGGCTTGAAAGAGATTATTGCTGACATTACAGGAGGTAAAGGTCATGCCCTGCCTCAGGACAAGGCCAAAGCCAAGGCTAGACAGTCCAATTTTCGTTCCTTTCGTAATTTCAAAGCAGGAGCAGCATCAACTTCCTCTGTACCAAAACAGGAAGGAGCTGTTGCTCGCTACAGACAAGGCTGGAAACCTAACCAGTCCTGGAACAGGGGCAAACAGGCCAGAAAACCTGCTGCTGCCCCTAAGACAGCATGAATTGAGGGCCCCCGATCCGGGACCGGATCTAGTGGGGGGCAGACTTTCCCTCTTCGCCCAGGCTTGGGCAAGAGATGTTCAGGATCCCTGGGCGCTAGAGATCATATCTCAGGGATACCTTCTGGACTTCAAATCCTCTCCCCCAAGAGGGAGATTTCATCTGTCAAGGTTGTCAACAAACCTAACAAAGAAGGAAGCGTTTCTACGCTGCGTACAAGATCTTTTATTAATGGGAGTGATCCATCCAGTTCCGCGGTTGGAACAAGGACAAGGTTTTTACTCAAATCTGTTTGTAGTTCCCAAAAAAGAGGGAACCTTCAGGCCAATCTTGGATTTAAAGATCCTAAACAAATTCCTAAGAGTTCCATCGTTCAAGATGGAAACTATTCGAACAATTTTGCCCATGATCCAAGAGGGTCAGTACATGACCACAGTGGATTTAAAGGATGCTTACCTTCACATACCGATTCACAAAAGTCATTACCGGTATCTAAGGTTTGCCTTTTTAGACAGGCATTACCAGTTTGTAGCTCTTCCATTCGGACTGGCTACGACTCCAAGAATCTTCACAAAGGTTCTGGGCACTCTTCTGGCGGTACTAAGACCGCGAGGAATTTCAGTAGCTCCGTACTTAGACGACATACTGATACAAGCTTCAAGCTTTCAAACTGCCAAATCTCATACAGAGATAGTACTGGCATTTCTAAGGTCGCATGGATGGAAAGTAAACGAAGAGAAAAGTTCTCTCTTTCCACTCACAAGAGTTCCCTTCCTGGGGACTCTGATAGATTCTGTAGAAATGAAGATTTACCTGACAGAGGACAGGTTAACAAAACTTCAAAATGCATGCCGTGTCCTTCATTCCACTCTAAATCTGAATCAAGAGACCAGAAATTCTCTTCTATGGTGGCTTTATCGGCCACATCTGTCCAGGGGAATGCCATTCAGCAGGCCAGACTGGTCAATTGTAACAACAGACGCCAGCCTACTAGGTTGGGGCGCTGTCTGGAATTCTCTGAAGGCTCAGGGACTATGGAATCAGGAGGAGAGTCTTCTTCCAATAAACATTCTGGAATTGAGAGCAGTCCTCAATGCTCTTCTGGCTTGGCCCCAGTTAACAACTCGGGGGTTCATCAGGTTCCAGTCGGACAACATCACGACTGTAGCTTATATCAACCATCAGGGAGGGACAAGAAGCTCCCTAGCAATGATGGAAGGATCGAAGATAATTCGCTGGGCAGAGTCTCACTCTTGCCACCTGTCTGCAATCCACATCCCGTGAGTGGAGAACTGGGAGGCGGATTTCTTAAGTCGTCAGACTTTTCATCCGGGGGAGTGGGAACTTCATCCGGAGGTCTTTGCCCAAATACTTCGACGTTGGGGCAAACCAGAGATAGATCTCATGGCGTCTCGACAGAACGCCAAGCTTCCGCGCTACGGGTCCAGATCCAGGGATCCGGGAGCGCTCCTGATAGATGCCTTGACAGCACCATGGACCTTCAGGATGGCTTATGTGTTTCCACCTTTCCCGATGCTTCCTCGATTGATTGCCAGAATCAAACAGGAGAAAGCATCAGTGATTCTAATAGCGCCTGCATGGCCACGCAGGACTTGGTATACAGATCTGGTGGACATGTCATTCTGTCCACCTTGGTCGTTACCTCTGAGACAGGACCTTCTGATTCAGGGTCCTTTCAAACATCAAAATCTAACTTCTCTGAAGCTGACTGCTTGGAAATTGAACGCTTGATCTTATCAAAGCGTGGTTTTTCTGAGTCAGTTATTGATACCTTAATACAGGCTAGGAAGCCTGTTACCAGAAAGATTTACCATAAAATATGGCGTAAATACCTATATTGGTGCGAATCCAAAGGTTACTCTTGGAGTAAGGTTAGGATTCCTAGGATATTGTCTTTTCTACAAGAAGGTTTAGAAAAGGGGTTATCCGCTAGTTCCTTAAAGGGACAGATCTCAGCTCTGTCCATTCTGTTACACAAGCGTCTGTCAGAAGTTCCAGACGTTCAGGCTTTTTGTCAGGCTTTGGCCAGGATTAAACCTGTGTTTAAAGCTGTGGCTCCACCATGGAGTTTAAACCTTGTTCTTAACGTTTTACAGGGTGTTCCGTTTGAACCCCTTCATTCCATTGATATAAAGTTGTTATCTTGAAAAGTTCTATTTTTAATGGCTATTTCCTCGGCTCGAAGAGTCTCTGAGTTATCAGCCTTACATTGTGATTCTCCTTATTTGATTTTTCACTCGGATAAGGTAGTTCTGCGTACTAAACCTGGGTTCTTACCTAAGGTAGTCACTAACAGGAATATCAATCAGGAGATTGTTGTTCCATCCTTGTGCCCAAATCCTTCTTCGAGGAAGGAACGTCTTTTGCACAATCTGGATGTAGTTCGTGCCCTTAAATTTTATTTACAGGCAACTAAAGATTTTCGACAAACGTCTTCCCTGTTTGTCGTTTACTCTGGTCAGAGGAGAGGTCAAAAAGCTTCTGCTACCTCTCTCTCTTTTTGGCTTCGTAGCATAATTCGTTTAGCTTATGAGACTGCTGGACAGCAGCCTCCTGAAAGAATTACAGCTCATTCCACTAGAGCTGTGGCTTCCACTTGGGCCTTTAAGAATGAGGCCTCTGTTGAACAGATTTGCAAGGCTGCAACTTGGTCTTCGCTTCATACTTTTTCCAAATTTTACAAATTTGACACTTTTGCTTCCTTGGAGGCTATTTTTGGGAGAAAGGTTCTTCAGGCAGTGGTTCCTTCTGCCTATCCCTCCCGTCATCCGTGTACTTTTGCTTTGGTATTGGTATCCCACAAGTAATGATGACCCGTGGACTGATCACACTTAACAGAAGAAAACATAATTTATGCTTACCTGATAAATTCCTTTCTTCTGTAGTGTGATCAGTCCACGGCCCGCCCTGTTTTTTAAGGCAGGTAAATATTTTTTAAATTATACTCCAGTCACCACTACACCCTTGGCTTCTCCTTTCTCGTTGGTCCTTGGTCGAATGACTGGAGGTGACGTAGAGGGGAGGAGCTGTGTGGCAGCTCTGCTGGGTGAATCCTCTTGCACTTCCTGTGGGGGAGCAGTTAATATCCCACAAGTAATGATGACCCGTGGACTGATCACACTACAGAAGAAAGGAATTTATCAGGTAAGCATAAATTATGTTTTTTTTTTTTTGTTTGTTTTTTTTTTGGGGGGGGGGTCCTCAAAACTCAGGTGTTCATGTGTGTCAATGCACTGTACATTTTTCTCCCCTTTAATATGTTCCCAGTTAGTCACTTTACCAGCTGGAGTTTATTAAATTGTTTACAAATTTCTCCCTGAACCTTATTTTGACAATTGAAATAGCTTGGGGGGTTTCCCTGAGGTAGCCCTACCTACACTAAATATTTCAGTACTTAATTATAGGCTATAGAAAAGCTATGCATAATAAATTACACTTTCGGTGGGGGGAGCTAAAAAATACAATGTTAATTCTAAACACATTAATGGAAACACATTAAGAGGATACCAGTTTTACAGCACAATGTTACTGTCACACTTCCTGTTAGTGTCAAACTTCATCCCTTCTTTCTTTTTCAAAGATATGACGAGTCCACGGATTTCATCCTTACTTGTAGGATATTAACTTCCTGCCAACAGGAAGTGGCAAAGAGCACCACAGCAGAGCTGCATATATAGCCCCTCCCTTCTCCTCCACCTCTAGTCATTCTCTTTGCCTGTGTTATACTAGGAAGACATGGGAAAGTGAGGTGTTAGTTTTAGTTTCTTCAATCAAGAAGTTTTTTATTTTCAATGGTACTGTGGTGAGTACTATTTTCCTCAGGGGAATATGGAAGAAGATTTCTGCCCTGAGGTTGATGATCTTAGCAGTTGTAACTAAGATCCATGCTTGTTCCCACAAGACTTCTGAAGGTAACCATGGGACATCTTCAGTGTGGAGACCGGTTTCATGCTACAAGCAGCATTAAGGTATGTGCAGTCTGAGGAGACTTGGTATATCAGAAATGGCTGACATTTATTCCCCTGTATGGGAATGAGGTAAGCAGTAATCCTATTTACAAAGAGGGGTATTACTGGATGCCCTAGATTTTATTTCTAAAAGGGCATTTTATATGGGCATTTTGTGACATGGGAGAGACAATTATCAGTTTGTGGCTCTTCCCTTCGGGTTGGCCACAGCACCCAGAATCTTCACAAAGGTTCTAGGGTATCTTTTGGCAGTTCTCAGACCGCGAGGCATAGCGGTGGCGCCTTATCTGGACGATATTCTGATCCAGGTGTCAACGTATCATCTGACAAAATCTCACACGGACACAGTGCTGTCTTTTCTGAGAACTCACGGCTGGAAGGTGAACATAGAGAAGAGTTCACTTGTCCCACAAACAAAGGTTCCTTTCTTGGGAAATCTGTTAGACTCGGTAGCCATGAAAATATTTCTGACGGAGGTCAGAATATCAAAGATTCTAAATAGTTGCCGAGCACTTCAGTCCATTCCTCGGCCATCAGTGGCTCAGTGTATGGAGGTAATCGGATTAATGGTAGCGGCAATGGACATCATTCAGTTTGCTTGCTTTCATCTCAGACCACTGCAGCTGTGCATGCTCGGACAGTGGAATGGGGATTATGCGGATTTATCTCCTCAGATAAATATAGATCAAGAAGCCAGAGACTCTCTTCTTTGGTGGTTGTTGCTGGATCATCTGTCCCAGGGGACTTGCTTCCGCAGACCCTCGTGGGTGATAGTGACAACGGACGCCAGCCTCCTGGGCTGGGGTGCAGTCTGCAATTCCCTGAAGGCTCAGGGTGTTTGGACTCCACCACTGTGTGGAGTCTCTACTTCCAATCAATATTCTGGAACTGAAAGCAATATTCAATGCGCTTCAAGCATGGCCTCAGTTGGCTTCGGCCAAATTCATCAGATTCCAGTCGGACAACATCACGACAGTGGCCTATATCAATCATCAGGGAGGAACAAGGAGTTACTTAGCAATGAGAGAGGTATCCAAAATAATCCTTTGGGCGGAGGCCCTCTTTTGTCATCTGTCAGAAATCCACATCCCAGGTGTAGAGAACTGGGAAGTGGATTTTCTAAGCAGACAGACTTTTCATCCGGGGGAGTGGGAACTCCACCCGGAGGTATTTGCCTCATTGATTCGCCGATAGGGCAAACCGGAATTGGATCTGATGGCATCTCGACAGAATGCCAAGCTTCCAAGATACGGATCCCGGTCGAGGGATCCCCAGGCCGAACTGATAGATGCCTTGGCAGTGCCTTGGTCGTTCAGCCTAGCTTATGTGTTTCCACCTTTTCCTCTCCTTCCACGCGTGATTGCTCGAATCAGACAGGAGAGAGCTTCAGTGATCCTGATAGCGCCTGTGTGGCCACGCAGGACTTGGTATGCGGATCTAGTGGATATGTCTTCACTACCGCCGTGGAAACTTCCTTTGAAACAGGACCTTCTCATTCAAGGTCCTGTGCAACATCCAAATCTAACTTCTCTGCAGCTGACTGTGTGGAGATTGAACGCTTGATTTTATCGAAGCGAGGATTCTCTGATTCTGTTATCAGTACTTTGATACAGGCTAGAAAGCCTGTCACTAGAAAGATCTATCATAAGATATGGCGTAAATATCTTTATTGGTGTGAATCCAAGGGCTACTCATGGAATAAAGTTAGGATTCCTAGGATTCTGTCTTTCTCCAAGAAGGATTGGAGAAAGGCCTATCAGCTAGTTCCTTAAAGGGACAAATTTCTGCATTGTCAATTTTGTTTCACAAACGTTTGGCAGATGTGCCAGATGTTCAGTCTTTTTCTCAGGCTCTAACCTGAATTAAGCCTGTATTTAGACCAATTACTCCTCCCTGGAGTTTGAATTTAGTTCTTCAAGTTCTTCAAGGGGTTCCGTTTGAACCTTTACATTCCATAGATATAAAATTATTATCTTGGAAAGTTCTGTTTTTGGTTGCTATTTCTTTCATGTAATTAGCAAGAGTCCATGAGCTAGTGACGTATGGGATATACATTCCTACCAGGAGGGGCAAAGTTTCCCAAACCTCAAAATGCCTATAAATACACCCCTCACCACACCCACAATTCAGTTTTACAAACTTTGCCTCCGATGGAGGTGGTGAAGTAAGTTTGTGCTAGATTCTACGTTGATATGCGCTCCGCAGCAAGTTGGAGCCCGGTTTTCCTCTCAGCGTGCAGTGAATGTCAGAGGGATGTGAGGAGAGTATTGCCTATTTGAATGCAGTGATCTCCTTCTACGGGGTCTATTTCATAGGTTCTCTGTTATCGGTCGTAGAGATTCATCTCTTACCTCCCTTTTCAGATCGACGATATACTCTTATATATACCATTACCTCTGCTGATTCTCGTTTCAGTACTGGTTTGGCTTTCTACAAACATGTAGATGAGTGTCCTGGGGTAAGTAAATCTTATTTTCTGTGACACTCTAAGCTATGGTTGGGCACTTTGTTTATAAAGTTCTAAATATATGTATTCAAACATTTATTTGCCTTGACTCAGAATGTTCAACTTTCCTTATTTTTCAGACAGTCAGTTTCATATTTGGGATAATGCATTTGATTTATTCATTTTTTCTTACCTTCAAAAATTTGACTCTTTTTCCCTGTGGGCTGTTAGGCTCGCGGGGGCTGAAAATGCTTCATTTTATTGTGTCATTCTTGGCGCGGACTTTTTTGGCGCAAAAAATCTTTTCCGTTTCCGGCGTCATACGTGTCGCCGGAAGTTGCGTCATTTTTTGACGTTATTTTGCGCCAAAAATGTCGGCGTTCCGGATGTGGCGTCATTTTTGGCGCCAAAAGCATTTAGGCGCCAAATAATGTGGGCGTCTTATTTGGCGCTAAAAAATATGGGCGTCGCTTTTGTTTCCACATTATTTAAGTTTCATTTTTCATTGCTTCTGGTTGCTAGAAGCTTGTTCTTTGGCATTTTTTCCCATTCCTGAAACTGTCATTTAAGGAATTTGATCAATTTTGCTTTATATGTTGTTTTTTCTCTTACATATTGCAAGATGTCTCACGTTGCATCTGAGTCAGAAGATACTACAGGAAAATCGCTGTCTAGTGCTGGATCTACCAAAGCTAAGTGTATCTGCTGTAAACTTTTGGTAGCTATTTCTCCGGCTGTTGTTTGTATTAATTGTCATGACAAACTTGTTAATGCAGATAATATTTCCTTTAGTAAAGTACCATTGTCTGTTGCAGTTCCTTCAACATCTAAGGTGCAGAATGTTCCTGATAATATAAGAGATTTTGTTTCTGAATCCATCAAGAAGGCTATGTCTGTTATTTCTCCTTCTAGTAAACGTAAAAAATCTTTTAAAACTTCTCTCCCTACAGATGAATTTTTAAATGAACATCATCATTCTGATTCTGATGACTCTTCTGGTTCAGAGGATTCTGTTTCAGAGATTGATGCTGATAAATCTTCATATTTATTTAAAATGGAATTTATTCGTTCTTTACTTAAAGAAGTACTAATTGCTTTAGAAATAGAGGATTCTGGTCCTCTTGATACTAATTCTAAACGTTTAGATAAGGTATTTAAATCTCCTGTGGTTATTCCAGAAGTTTTTCCTGTTCCTAATGCTATTTCTGCAGTAATTTCCAAAGAATGGGATAAATTGGGTAATTCATTTACTCCTTCTAAACGTTTTAAGCAATTATATCCTGTACCGTCTGACAGGTTAGAATTTTGGGACAAAATCCCTAAAGTTGATGGGGCTATTTCTACCCTTGCTAAACGTACTACCATTCCTACGTCAGATGGTACTTCGTTTAAAGATCCTTTAGATAGGAAAATTTTATCCTTTCTAAGAAAAGCTTATCTGTGTTCAGGTAATCTTCTTAGACCTACTATATCATTGGCTGATGTTGCTGCAGCTTCAACTTTTTGGTTGGAAACTTTAGCGCAACAAGTAACAAATCATGATTCTCATGATATTATTATTCTTCTTCAGCATGCTAATAATTTTATCTGTGATGCCATTTTTGATATTATCAGAGTTGATGTCAGGTTTATGTCTCTAGCTATTTTAGCTAGAAGAGCTTTATGGCTTAAGACTTGGAATGCTGATATGGCTTCTAAATCAACTCTACTTTCCATTTCTTTCCAGGGTAACAAATTATTTGGTTCTCAGTTGGATTCTATTATCTCAACTGTTACTGGTGGGAAAGGAACTTTTTTACCACAGGATAAAAAATCTAAAGGTAAAAACAGGGCTAATAATCGTTTTCGTTCCTTTCGTTTCAACAAAGAACAAAAGCCTGATCCTTCATCCTCAGGAGCAGTTTCAGTTTGGAAACCATCTCCAGTCTGGAATAAATCCAAGCCTACTAGAAAGGCAAAGCCTGCTTCTAAGTCCACATGAAGGTGCGGCCCTCATTCCAGCTCAGCTGGTAGGGGGCAGGTTACGTTTTTTCAAAGTAATTTGGATCAATTCTGTTCACAATCTTTGGATTCAGAACATTGTTTCAGAAGGGTACAGAATTGGTTTCAAGATGAGACCTCCTGCAAAGAGATTTTTTCTTTCCCGTGTCCCAGTAAATCCAGTGAAAGCTCAAGCATTTCTGAATTGTGTTTCAGATCTAGAGTTGGCTGGAGTAATTATGCCAGTTCCAGTTCCGGAACAGGGGATGGGGTTTTATTCAAATCTCTTCATTGTACCAAAGAAGGAGAATTCCTTCAGACCAGTTCTGGATCTAAAAATATTGAATCGTTATGTAAGGATACCAACGTTCAAAATGGTAACTGTAAGGACTATCTTGCCTTTTGTTCAGCAAGGGAATTATATGTCCACAATAGATTTACAGGATGCATATCTGCATATTCCGATTCATCCAGATCATTGTCAGTTCCTGAGATTCTCTTTTCTGGACAAGCATTACCAGTTTGTGGCTCTACCGTTTGGCCTAGCTACAGCTCCAAGAATTTTTACAAAGGTTCTCGGTGCCCTTCTGTCTGTAATCAGAGAACAGGGTATTGTGGTATTTCCTTATTTGGACGATATCTTGGTACTTGCTCAGTCTTTACATTTAGCAGAATCTCATACGAATCGACTTGTGTTGTTTCTTCAAGATCATGGTTGGAGGATCAATTTACCAAAAAGTTCATTGATTCCTCAGACAAGGGTAACCTTTCTGGGTTTCCAGATAGATTCAGTGTCCATGACTCTGTCTTTAACAGACAAGAGACGTCTAAAATTGATTTCAGCTTGTCGAAACCTTCAGTCACAATCATTCCCTTCGGTAGCCTTATGCATGGAAATTCTAGGTCTTATGACTGCTGCATCGGACGCGATCCCCTTTGCTCGTTTTCACATGCGACCTCTTCAGCTCTGTATGCTGAATCAATGGTGCAAGGATTACACAAAGATATCTCAATTAATATCTTTAAAACCGATTGTTCGACACTCTCTAACGTGGTGGACAGATCACCATCGTTTAATTCAGGGGGCTTCTTTTGTGCTTCCGACCTGGACTGTAATTTCAACAGATGCAAGTCTCACAGGTTGGGGAGCTGTGTGGGGATCTCTGACGGCACAAGGAGTTTGGGAATCTCAGGAGGTGAGATTACCGATCAATATTTTGGAACTCCGTGCAATTTTCAGAGCTCTTCAGTTTTGGCCTCTTCTGAAGAGAGAATCGTTCATTTGTTTTCAGACAGACAATGTCACAACTGTGGCATACATCAATCATCAAGGAGGGACTCACAGTCCTCTGGCTATGAAAGAAGTATCTCGAATTTTGGTTTGGGCGGAATCCAGCTCCTGTCTAATCTCTGCGGTTCATATCCTACAGTTTCTTCAGGATGGTTTAGATAAGGGTTTGTCTGCAAGTTCCTTGAAAGGACAAATCTCTGCTCTTTCTGTTCTTTTCCACAGAAAGATTGCTATTCTTCCTGATATTCATTGTTTTATACAAGCTTTGGTTCGTATAAAACCTGTCATTAAGTCTATTTCTCCTCCTTGGAGTTTGAATTTGGTTCTGGGAGCTCTTCAAGCTCCTCCCTTTGAACCTATGCATTCATTGGACATTAAATTACTTTCTTGGAAAGTTTTGTTCCTTTTGGCCATCTCTTCTGCCAGAAGAGTTTCTGAATTATCTGCTCTTTCTTGTGAGTCTCCTTTTCTGATTTTTCATCAGGATAAGGCGGTGTTGCGAACTTCTTTTGAATTTTTACCAAAAGTTGTGAATTCCAACAACATTAGTAGAGAAATTGTGGTTCCTTCATTATGTCCTAATCCTAAGAATTCTAAGGAGAAATCATTGCATTCTTTGGATGTTGTTAGAGCTTTGAAATATTATGTTGAAGCTACTAAATCTTTCCGAAAGACTTCTAGTCTATTTGTTATCTTTTCCGGTTCTAGAAAAGGCCAGAAAGCTTCTGCCATTTCTTTGGCATCTTGGTTGAAATCTTTAATTCATCTTGCCTATGTTGAGTCGGGTAAAACTCCGCCTCAGAGGATTACAGCTCATTCTACTAGGTCAGTTTCTACTTCCTGGGCGTTTAGGAATGAAGCTTCGGTTGATCAGATTTGCAAAGCAGCAACTTGGTCCTCTTTGCATACTTTTACTAAATTCTACCATTTTGATGTATTTTCTTCTTCTGAAGCAGTTTTTGGTAGAAAAGTACTTCAGGCAGCGGTTTCAGTCTGAATCTTCTGCTTATGTTTTTCATTAAACTTTATTTTGGATGTGGATTATTTTCAGCAGGAATTGGCTGTCTTTATTTTATCCCTCCCTCTCTAGTGACTCTTGTGTGGAAAGATCCACATCTTGGGTAATCATTATCCCATACGTCACTAGCTCATGGACTCTTGCTAATTACATGAAAGAAAACATAATTTATGTAAGAACTTACCTGATAAATTCATTTCTTTCATATTAGCAAGAGTCCATGAGGCCCGCCCTTTTTTTGTGGTGGTTATGATTTTTGTATAAAGCACAATTATTCCAATTCCTTATTTTATATGCTTTCGCACTTTTTTATCACCCCACTTCTTGGCTATTCGTTAAACTGAATTGTGGGTGTGGTGAGGGGTGTATTTATAGGCATTTTGAGGTTTGGGAAACTTTGCCCCTCCTGGTAGGAATGTATATCCCATACGTCACTAGCTCATGGACTCTTGCTAATATGAAAGAAATGAATTTATCAGGTAAGTTCTTACATAAATTATGTTTTCTTCTGCTCAACGAGTTTCTGAGCTTTCAGCGTTAGTGTGATTCGCCTTATCTCATTTTTCATTCTGATATGGTGGTTTTACATACCAAACCTGGATTCCTTCCTAAGGTTGTTTCAAATAAGAATATTAATCAGGAAATTGTTGTTCCTTCTTTATGTCCTAACCCTTCTTCAAAGAAGGAGCGTATGTTGCATAATTTGGATGTGGTCTGTGCCTTAAAGTTTTACTTACAGGCAACTAAGGATTTCCGTCAATCATCTTCATTATTCATTGTTTATTCTGGAAAGCGTAGGGGTCAGAAAGCTACGGCTACCTCTATTTCTTTTTGGCTGAGAAGTATCATCCGCCTGGCATATGAGACTGCTGGACAGCAGATTCCTGAAAGAATTACGGCTCATTCTACTAGGGCTGTGGCTTCCACATGGGCTTTTAAAAACGATGCTTCTGTTGAACAGATTTGTAAAGCTGCGACTTGGTCGTCCCTTCATACTTTTTCCAAATTTTACAAATTTGATACTTTTGCTTCTTCTGAGGCTGTTTTTGGGAGAAAGGTTCTTCAAGCAGTGGTGCCTTCCGTTTAGGTTCTTGTCTTGTCCCTCCCTTTCATCCGTGTCCTATTGCTTTGGTATTGGTTTCCCACAAGTAAGGATGAAATCCGTGGACTCGTCATATCTTTGTAAAAGAAAAGTAAATTTATGTTTACCTGATAAATTAATTTCTTTTACGATATGACGAGTCCACGGCCCACCCTGTTATTTTAAGACAGATTTATTTTATTTTTTGTAAACTTCAGTCACCTCTGCACCTTTTTAGCCTTTCCTTTTTCTCTTCCTATAACCTTTGGCCGAATGACTGGAGGTGGAGGGGAAGGGAGGGGCTATATATGCAGCTCTGCTGTGGTGCTCTTTGCCACTTCCTGTTGGCAGGAGGTTAATATCCCACAAGTAAGGATGAAATCCATGGACTCGTCATATCGTAAAAGAAATGAATTTATCAGGTAAGCATAAATTTACTTTTTGTGTATCAGGGAGATACACAGCAAGCATGAAAAAAAAAATTTTCTTCAGCGCAGCAGCCGACTGTTTTTAAAATACTATAAACTTTTAAAAATGTTTTCCGATGCAAATTTTTTTAAAAAAAACCCAACACACTTAATGTCCCTTTAAGTGTCGTGTTTGACTTTGTCTAACTAAATGGTTTTATTAAGGACAGAAACAAAACCTTACTGTAATGTTTCTTTGATTACTCTAGTGCAGTGATTTTTAACCTGTTTTTTGCCGTGGCACACTTTTTACATTAAAAAATCCTGTGGCACACCACCATCCCAAAATTTAAAAAAAATCACACATTGTAGCCTAATACAGCATATATATATATACACACAAACACACACATACTGTATGTATTGTGCTGTTATGCCATGCCTCCTACAAACTACCCCTGCATTGGGAGTAAAAAACAAGCAAAGTTTAAAAAATGTCACACTGTTGTCAGTCTGCCGTGGCACACTTGAGGATCTCTCACGGCACACTAGTGTGCCACGGCACACTGGTTGAAAAACACTGCTCTAGTGATACCATACAGCACTTTAAATGGGCAGTCAACACCAGAATTTTTGTTGTTTAAAAAGAAAGATAATCCCTTTATTTCCCATTCCCCAGTTTTGCATAACCAACACAGTTATAATAATACACGTTTTACCTCTGTAATTATCTTGTATCTAAGCTTCTGCTGACTGCCCCTTATTTCAGTTCTTTTGACAGACATGCAGTTTAGCCAATCAGTGCTCAGTCCTAGGTCACTTTACGTGCATGAGCTCAATGTTATCTATATGAAACATGTGAACTAATGCCCTCTAGTGGTCAAAATTTATTCAGATTAGAGGCAGTCTTCAAGGTCTAAGAAATTAGCATATGAACCTCCTAGTTTTAGCTTTCAACTAAGAATACCAAGAGAACAAAGCAAAATTGGTGGTAAAAGTAAATTAGGAAGTTGTTTAAAATTGTATGCCCTATTTAAAACATGAGTTTTTTTTAACTTGACTGTCCCTTTAAGGTGGTTTGGTTAATTTTTTTTTTATGGATGGCAAAAGAACCACCTTTTTATTGTCATGTTCTATAGCATTGAGAATGTTTTACATTCTGTGATGCCAAAACTACTTGTATGCAGTAATCTGATTTTTATTTGGGGAGAAAAGAGAAGGCTACAGTAGATCTTGTCTGTCTTAAAGGTACATAAAACCCAAACATTTTCTTTCATGTTTCAGATAGAGAATACAATTTTAAACAACTTTCCAATTTACTTCTATTATTTAATTTGCTTCCTTCTCTTGTTATCATTTGCTGAAAGGTTTATCTTGACAAGTTCATGAGTAGCAGAGAACCTAGGTTCTAGCTGTTGATTGGTGACTGCATATATTTATTGAATGTGATTGGCTCACCCATGTGTTCAGTTAGAAACTAGTAGTTCATTGCTGCTCCTTCAACAAATGATACCAAGCAAATGAAACAGATTAGATAATAGAAGTAAATTAGAAAGTTGTTTAAAATCGTATTCTCTATCTGAATCATGAAAGAAAAAAATTGGGTTTCATGTACCTTTTAATACTGAATATTAATAATGCAATATTAAAATGTTTTTAAAAATGATGGATACTAATATCTTCTGTAATGTGCAGAACTCCTCTATAGGGTCTGCAGGAATTCTTGTATGTTGTAGTGACTAGATACTGTCATGTTAAATGTATGACTATACCAGCTGCAAAGTATTTAATGTATTGCAAGTAGTTCTTTTAGGTTTCGTTTAGCAATTGAAATAGATTTTTTTTTTCCATTGAAACCACTACCAATAAAGGAATTTTTTGTACCTTGGTATTGACCGTTGTGTATACATAAATAAAATATGTATGATGTTCCTACAGTATATTCTTAAAGTGAAGGTCAATTTTGATGAATTAGTGTCCGGTTTTTAATAATCCTATTAAAAACATGAGCACTTTAATCAAAATTGACATTTCACTTGTTTTCTTCAAAAACTTACCTTTTAAACCTGGCAGCCTCTCCAGCACTACCTCTGCCCGTCGCAAGCCATCTTCACGGGGTCCAAAATGACTAATCCGGCTTCCTCCAATCACTGCATTGCATCAAGCCAAGATTCCACCGGGGGGAAGCCATGATTGGAGAGAGCCGGATTCATAATTTCATACGTCTTCATAGGCTTCCGAAGGCCGGGGGAATCGCTGGAGCAGCTGCCAGGATTAGAAGGTAAGTTTCTGAAGAAAACTAGTGAAATGTCAATTTTGATTAATTAAAGTGCCCTTGTTTTAATAGGATTATTAAAAACTGGGCACTAATTCATCAAAATTGATCTTCACTTTAACTATAGTGGGTTCTTTCCAATGAGCAAAAACAGTTATTTCAAATAAAGGAGCAATTTCCAGTATATGTTAATATCCTGCTACTGGTATAAGTCATTAAAAACGCATTAAGGGAAAGTGTGAATTTTAAACACTTGAGACCTATATCATGCCAACAGGTTTTAGGTTGGGCCCGGTTTTTAATCTTTTTTTACTTGATAGGCATGTAAAATTGGACTAACCTAGTTAAAGGGACAGTATACATCATTTTTCATATAACTGTATGTAATAGACACTACTATAAAGAACAATAAATACAGATTCTGATCTAAAACCTTTTTTAAAAAATAAAAAATAAGATGAGTTGATCACTGTTGGAAAAACAAGATTCTTTGGATAATTGCTTTGGACTTTTTTTTATCATTTATTTTTTAATTTATTTTTTTAAGGAGTACTATTTTTAGGCTAAATTTACACTTTGATGAGCTGGGTATAGTTAAAATGTTTGGGTACAAAATGTGCCCTGACAGGCAACAGGTTTAGGACATTTCCAGAACAGCCTTGTACAGATTATCAGAAAATTAGTTTGCATACTCTTTGTTAGAGCAATGAGGCAAAGAGAAAATATTAAAAATAATGTAGATGTAAGCTAATTATCTTGGCAGGGTGTATTTAGCCCACGGGTCACTAGTTGGACAGCTCTGTTGCAATTAGATGAGGACTTGAAGGCTACTTAAACAGGTGTTCCTTCAAAGAAGACCTCTAATGGTCCACGAGAATGTTGACATAATCTTCCTTTGCGCTAATACTAAACTCGCACAGGTTGTGCCAACCAAATATTTCCCTTACTTTTTGTCCAAGGACAATTATATACAAGATGTTCCAATCTTCTGTGTTTTGGAATTGTTGGTATTCTTCATGGCTGGGAAGTCTATTGAAATTGGATACTGTTTAGCAAACATTTGTCTACCCAAGCATAAGACTCGTGCAATTAAGCTAAACGGCTTTTTCGGATGAAAACATGAGGATGAATAAAGAAAGTTCAGTCTTAAGTCAACTTCTTATTAAATGATTAGCAGTTACTCATAGGTCACTTGACATTTTATAATTAAAAATATTGATACAATAATTAACTATATTTAGTTATTTATAGAGAGAGGTGTGTGTACATATATATATATATATATATATATATATATATATATATATATATATATATATATATATATATATATGTGTTTGTATCTCATTACTTTATTTTAAAATAATTTCTATGTAGTGTCTCAGTTGTGTAGGGTAACAGACGTCCACCATTGTATTATTTAAAGGTAGCTATGCCTGGCAACTTGTGAATGATAAAATTGTATTTCCACTTTTATAATGTGTAGCTAAATAATTAAATTTTAATGCAAAAATATATATTTATTCCATGAGTGACTTTTAGTGGTCTGTTTTAGGACAGGCAATGATTTATATGACATTTATTCATTTATGAAGACATAAAATAATTATCCTACAGTTTAATTTCTACCTTTATATAAATGTGGTACATTTGTATCACCTTATGTAAAAGAATTCTATCCCTGAAGTAATTAATTTACATTCCATCCATAGCTGGTCAATTTCTGGCATTAAAATATCTAGCTACATCAGTCTGCATTTATTTTCATTGTCAAGACATTTTCTAGCATAGACCTTTGAGCATGCAAAGAATATTTTTATAATAAGACTGACGATTGTACCATATTATCCATAATAAAGTTATTTTATTATGGCTTTTACATAGAGGTTCTAATTACACATCCAGATCATTAAACTAACACAAAATCATCATCTGCATCATAAAAACTGCAAACTACTTTCCATTTCGCTCCCATTATCAAAAAAGTGCACGAGCTCCTGAGCATGTGCAAGAATTCACAGTATATGCATTTTATGACTGTTCATGGCTGTCACATGATGCAAGGGAACAGGAAATTTGTCAGAAAACAATCTACTACTTATTTGAAAATCAGACTGTCAGAATCAGAAGTGTCTTTGCATTGTCTTCTTAACATGCATTTGTTGATTATGCAATTCTACTGTATTTTATGGTCATTTAAGTCCCTTACTAAATTGGTATAAATATTTTTATTAGGAATACACAATGACAATAAGACTTTAGTTGCTAAAACTCAGGCAGCGAGGAACATTACAGCTACAGTATATTTATTGGCTTCTTGTTAGATTATATTCCCTGCTCAGAAAGCAAAGGATATTTATCTCACCACACATTTTATAAAAATACTTCTAGATATGAGAAATATGGTTCTATTAATTATACCCATATATACTGAAGGCTGCAGTAAGTCACAAGGAACAAGCGTGAGCATAGGAACCCATTTAGAATACTAACGTACCTTTTTATTTTCTGTATGTATATATGATTATCAAGTGTTTTATTTTTGTATAAGTAGTTTTTATTTATTTTGTACAAACTAAAAAGTGCTTTCTCATTTTACTGTTGGTTTTGAAGAACTGCAACCATCATTTAGAAATAATTTAGTGGGGTTCTAATACTAAATGTTGTGGGTGTTTTTGTTGTGCATGTTTTAACAGTCAAGTTGCTTTGATTCAAATGGAGAGAAAAAATGTATTTTACTATCTTCTGATGAAGAATCTGCATGGCCAGATGGTCTTGCAGAATATTTTTTTTTTAATGAAAATTTGTACAATTTTTGTTTTTCTCTAAATGCAAAAATACTCCAGTAACCCTTTGTCACACTAAGTCCTGTAACATTCTTTAACTTTAGTAACTTCTGCCGTTTTATTTTCACGTACCAATGTATTCCTTTCTCACATTTGGCCAATTAACCCCGTTATCCGAAGGGCTATTGTCAACTAATACAATGTTGCTAAAAAGAGAATGTTTCAGTAAACGGCTCTTGCCTCCCATCTTGGCAGGTACCCATGGACAGCTCCAAAATTCTTATTACAAATATTACTAAAGGTCAATAAAGGTCTGCAGTTTTGCATGAAGAAAGATTCTAACAGTATTTTGCCATCCATTGGTCCTCTAGTTAAAAATCATTCTCATAAGTGACAAGATTTAAAGTCCATCTGCTCCGTAGATGATCTTATATAAAACTGGTTTATAGTTTTACAGTGATTCACAGGTTGGGCATATACATGTCCTTTTGATTATTGTACTTTTTAATTTTATGCTTAACAGAGCTCTGCATACTATATATTGGCTTTTTATAATTGTAGGAAACCCCTATGAAGGCTAGATTTGCCCTTTTTCGCATATATCCACAATTAAGCAGTGCAATGCTGAATGCATTTTTAAATTAATTTACAACTGTAATTTTATTAGCACATTTTTCAAGGTTTTGCAAATTAAGGACAATTCAAGGATCCATCCCTCAAAAACTCCAAAGAATAAATGTTTCTGGTCTTTGCTGTGCCTAGATAGGGGAAATTGTAAATGACAGTATCCTCTGAGCTAACCAATCATTTTATAGCATATTGCAAGGTCAGTCCATTTAACTATAATTAAAGGGACACTGAACCCAATTTTTTTTCTTTCGTGATTTAGATAGAGCATACAAATTTAAGCAACTTTCTAATTTACTCCTATTATCAATTTCTCCAACATTGGTGTGTCCGGTCCACGGCGTCATCCATTACTTGTGGGATATTCTCCTCCCCTACAGGGAAAGGCAAGGAGAGCACACAGCAAGAGCTGTCCATATAGCTCCCCCTCTGGCTCCGCCCCCCAGTCATTCTCCTTGCCGCTCTGAACAAGTAGCATCTCCACGGGGATGGTGAGGAGTTTGTGGTGTTAGTTGTAGTTTATTTCTTCTATCAAGAGTTTGTTATTTTATAATAGTGCTGGTATGTACTATTTACTCTGAAACAGAAAGAGATGAAGAGTTCTGTTTAAAAGAGGAGTATGATTTTAGCAGCAGTAACTAAAATCGATTGCTGTTCCCACACAGGACTGTTGAGATGAGAGAACTTCAGTTGGGGGGAACAGTCTGCAGACTTTTCTGCTCAAGGTATGACTAGCCATTTTCTAACAAGACTGTGTAATGCTGGAAGGCTGTCATTTTTCCCTCATGGGGATCGGTAAGCCATTTTCTTAGACTTAGAAAGAATAAAGGGCTTATTATGGGCTATTAACTGGTGGACACTCTTAAGGGCTAAATCGATTGTTTATTTAAGTTATTATTTAAAGTTTGAAGTGGATTTCACTCTTTTATTATTTGGGGAACGTTTTTTATCGCCAGGCACTAGTTAAGACACCTTCCCAGTCAGGAAGGGCCTTTCACTGTATTAGGCAGAGCCTCATTTTCGCGCCATTATTGCACAGTTTATTTTAAGTACAATGCATGCAGATGCATGTGAGAGGGTCTGGTGTCCACTGAAAAAGTTCCTAGAAGGTTTGAAATACCCCCCTGGGATAGTTGAAGTCACAACAAAGGCTGTGGCTGGGACTGTAGTGGGGTTAAAATTGCAAACGGCTCCGGTTTCCACATTTTAAGAGTTAACAGCTTGAAAATTGGGGTGCAATACTTTGAATGCATTAAGACACTGTGTTGAATTTGGTAAAGATTGGATAATTCCTTCATAGTTTTTCACATATTCAGTAATAAAGTGTGCCCTGTTTAACATTTAAAGAGACAGTAACGGTTTTGTTTTAAAACGTTTTTTGTACTTTATTAACCAGTTTAAACCTGTTTAACATGTCTGTACCTTCTGATAGATCATGTTCTGTATGTATGGAAGCCTATGTGGTTCCCCCTTCAAATATATGTGATAATTGTGCCATAGCGTCCAAACACAGTAAGGACAGTATTATCACAAATAGTAAGGTTGCCCAGGATGATTCCTCAGATGAAGGAAGTAGAGATAGTTCTACATCATCTCCTTCTGTGTCTATACCAGTTATGCTCGCGCAGGCGACCCCTAGTACTTCTAGCGCGCCAATGCTTGTTACTATGCAACAATTGACGGCAGTAATGGATAACTCCATAGCTAATATTTTATCCAAAATGCCAGCATTTCAGAGAAAGCGCGATTGCTCTGTTTTAAACACTGTAGAGTAGGAGGGCGCTGATGATAATTTTTCTGTCATACCCTTACACCAGTCTGAAGTGGCAGTGAGGGAGGGTTTCTCAGATGGAGAAATTTCTGATACAGGAAGAATTTCTCAGCAGGCAGAACCTGCATCTCTGCGCATTACTTAAGGAGGTGCTATCTACTCTGGATGATTGTGACAATCTGGTCATCCCAGAAAACTTGTGCAAGATGGACAAGTTCCTTGAGGTCCCGGTGCACCCTGATGCCTTTCCGATACCTAAACGGGTGGCGGACATAGTGAATAAGGAGTGGGAGAAGCCAGGCATACCTTTTGTCCCTCCTCCTATATTTAAGAAATTGTTCCCTATGGTCGACCCCAGGAAGGACATATGGCAAACAGTCCCTAAGGTTGAGGGGGCGGTTTCTACACTAGCCAAACGCACGACCATTCCCATTGAGGACAATTGTGCTTTCAAAGATCCTATGGATAAAAAATTGGAGGGTTTGCTTAAAAAGATTTTTGTACAGCAAGGTTACCTCCTTCAACCTATTTCGTGCATTATTCCTGTCACTACAGCGGCGTGGTTCTGGTTCGAGGAACTGGAAAAGTCGCTCAGTAGGGAGACTCCGTATGAGGAAGTCATGGACAGAATTCACGCACTTAAGTTAGCTAATTCCTTTATTTTAGACGCCGCTTTGCAGTTAGCGAAATTAGCGGCGAAAAATTCAGGGTTTGCAATTGTGGCGCGCAGAGCGCTCTGGCTAAAGTCTTGGTCGGCGGATGTATCTTCCAAGACAAAATTGCTTAATATCCCTTTCAAAGGTAAGACCCTTTTTGGGCCAGAATTGAAAGAAATTATTTCAGACATCACTGGGGGAAAGGGCCATGCCCTCCCACAGGATAGGCTTTTCAAGGCTAAGAATAAGTCCAATTTTCGTTCCTTTCGCAATTTCAGGAAAAGACCGGCTTCTAACTCGGCAGCCTCTAGACAAGAGAGTAACGCTTCCCAGACTAAACCAGCTTGGAAACCAATGCAAGGCTGGAATAAGGGTAAACAGGCCAAGAAGCCTGCTGCTGCTACCAAGACAGCATGAAGGGGTAGCCCCCGATCCGGGACCGGAACTAGTAGGGGGCAGACTCTCTCTCTTTGCTCAGGCTTGGGCAAGAGATGTTCAGGATCCCTGGACACTAGAAATAGTCTCTCAGGGTTATCTTCTAGAATTGAAGGAACTACCCCCAAGGGGAAGGTTCCACATTTCTCACTTATCTTCAAACCAAATAAGTAGACAGGCATTCTTACATTGTGTAGAAGACCTGTTAAAGATGGGAGTGATACACCCAGTTCCAACTGTGGAACAAGGTCAGGGGTTTTTACTCAAATCTGTTTGTAGTTCCCAAAGAAGAGGGAACTTTCAGACCAATTCTGGATTTAAAAATTCTAAACAAATTTCTCAGAGTTCCATCGTTCAAAATGGAGACCATTCGAACAATTTTACCTACAATCCAGGAGGGTCAATATATGACTACCGTGGATTTAAAGGATGCATATCTACATATTCCTATCCACAAAGATCATCATCAGTTCCTAAGGTTCGCCTTTCTGGACAAACATTATCAGTTCGTGGCTCTCCCATTCGGACTAGCCACTGCTCCCAGAATTTTCACAAAGGTGCTCGGGTCCCTTCTAGCGGTTCTAAGACCAAGGGGCATTGCAGTGGCACCTTATCTGGACGACATTCTAATTTAAGCGTCGTCTCTTTCCAAGGCAAAGGCTCATACAGACATTGTTCTAGCCTTTCTCAGATCTCACGGGTGGAAGGTGAACGTACAAAAGAGTTCCCTGTCTCCGTCGACAAGAGTTCCCTTTTTGGGAACAATAATAGATTCTTTTGAAATGAAGATCTTCCTGACAGAAGTCAGAAAGTCAAAGCTTCTAAACGCTTGTCAAGTTCTTCTCTCTATTCTGCAGCCTTCCATAGCTCAGTGCATGGAAGTAGTAGGGTTGATGGTTGCAGCAATGGACATAGTTCCTTTTGCTCGAATTCATCTAAGACCATTACAACTGTGCATGCTCCAGTAGACAAGATCACCTGCCTCAGGGAATGAGTTTCTGCAGACCAAAGTGGGTCATTGTCACGACCGACGCCAGTCTATCAGGCTGGGGCGCGGTCTGGGATTCCCTGAAAACTCGGGGTTTATGGTCTCGGGAAGAGTCTCTTTTCCCGATCAACATCCTGGAACTGAGAGCGATATTCAATGCTCTCCGGGCTTGGCCTCATCTAGCGAAGCCGGATACATAAGATTCCAGTCAGATAACATGACGACTGTAGCTTACATCAACCATCAGGGAGGAACAAGGAGTTCCTTGGCGATGAGAGAGGTATCCAAGATCATCAAATGGGCGGAGGATCACTCCTGCCACCTATCTGCAATCCACATCTGAGGAGTAGACAACTGGGAGGCGGATTATCTGAGTCGTCAGATTTTCTATCCGGGGGAGTGGGAACTCCACCCGGAGGTGTTTGCCCAGTTGACTCAATTATGGGGCATTCCAGACATGGATCTGATGGCGTCTCGTCAGAACTTCAAGGTTCCTTGCTACGGGTCCAGATCCAGGGATCCCAAGGCCACTCTAGTGAATGCATTAGTGGCGCCTTGGTCGTTCAACCTAGCTTATGCGTTCCCTCTCCTTCCCAGGCTTGTAGCCAGGATCAAACAGGAGAAGGCCTCGGTGATTCTGATAGCTCCTGCGTGGCTGCGCAGGACTTGGTATGCAGACCTGGTGAATATGTCATCGGCTCCACCATGGAAGCTACCTTTGAGACAGGATCTTCTAGTACAAGGTCCATTCGAACATCCAAATCTAATTTCTCTGCAGCTGACTGCTTGGAAATTGAACGTTTGATTTTATCCAAGCGTGGGTTTTCAGATTCAGTGATAGATACTCTGGTCCAAGCCAGAAAACCTGTGTCTAGAAAGATTTACCATAAAATATGGAAAAGATATATCTGTTGGTGTGAATCCAAGGGATTCTCCTGGAGTAAGATTAAAATTCCTAAGATCCTCTCCTTTCTACAAGAAGGTTTGGATAAGGGATTGTCAGCGAGTTCTCTAAAAGGACAGATTTCTGCTTTATCTGTCTTGTTATACAAACGACTGGCAGCTGTGCCAGAGGTACAAGCTTTTGTACAGGCTTTGGTCAGAATCAAACCTGTTTACAGACCCTTGACTCCTCCTTGGAGTCTAAATTTAGTTCTTTCAGTTCTTCAGGGGGTTCCGTTTGAACCCTTACATTCCATAGATATCAAGTTGCTATTTTGAAAAGTTCTGTTTTTGGTTGCTATTTCTTCTGCTAGAAGAGTTTCTGAATTATCTGCTTTGCAGTGTGATCCACCCTATCTGGTGTTCCATTCAGATAAGGTTATTTTGCGTACCAAGCCTGGTTTTCTTCCAAAAGTTGTTTCCAATAAGAATATTAACCAGGAAATAGTTGTTCCTTCTCTGCCCGAATCCAGTTTCAAAGAAGGAACGTTTGTTACACAATTTGGATGTAGTCCGTGCTTTAAAGTTCTATTTAGAAGCAACAAAGAATTTTAGACAAACCTCATCCTTGTTTGTTGTTTACTCTGGTAAGAGGAGAGGACAAAAAGCTATTGCTACCTCTCTTTCTTTCTGGCTGAAAAGCATTATCCGATTGGCTTATGAGACTGCCGGACGGCAGCCTCCTGAACGAATCACAGCTCACTCCACTAGGGCTGTGGCTTCCACATGGGCCTTCAAGAACGAGGCTTCTGTTAATCAGATATGTAAGGCAGTGACTTGGTCTTCTCTGCACACTTTTGCCAAATTTTACAAATTTGATATTTTTGCTTCTTCGGAGGCTGTTTTTGGGAGAAAGGTTTTGCAAGCCGTGGTGCCTTCTGTTTAAGTAACCTGATTTGCTCCCTCCCTTCATCCGTGTCCTAAAGCTTTGGTATTGGTTCCCACAAGTAATGGATGATGCCGTGGACCGGACACACCAATGTTGGAGAAAACAGAATTTATGCTTACCTGATAAATTACTTTCTCCAACGGTGTGTCCGGTCCACGGCCCGCCCTGGTTTTTTAATCGGGTTTGAAAAAATTTTCTTTTTCTTTATACACTACAGTCACCACGGCACCCTATAGTTTCTCCTTTTTCTCCTAACCGTCGGTCGAATGACTGGGGGGCGGAGCCAGAGGGGGAGCTATATGGACAGCTCTTGCTGTGTGCTCTCCTTGCCTTTCCCTGTAGGGGAGGAGAATATCCCACAAGTAATGGATGACGCCGTGGACCGGACACACCGTTGGAGAAAGTAATTTATCAGGTAAGCATAAATTCTGTTTTTTCTTCGTTCTCTTGCTTTCTTTATTTGAAAAAGAAGGCATCTAAGCTATTTTTTTGGCTCAGAACCATGGAAAGCACTTGTTTATTGGTGGGTGAATTTATCCACCAATCAACAAGAACAACACAGTGTGTTCACCAAAAATGGGCTGGCATCTAAACTTACATTCTTGCATTTCAAATAAAGATACCAAGAGACTGAAGAAAATTTGATAATAGGAGTAAATTAGAAAGTTGCTTAAAATTGCATGCTCTATCTGAATCAAGAAAGAAAAAAAGTTGGGCTCAGTGTCCCTTTAAGTATGATGAATGCACTCCAGCTGTTCTGGGGGAAATGGAACAAGTATACTTTTAAGCTGTATTTTTATAACAAAACCAGGCAAAATAAATCATATATTTTAGTTTATTTTTCCTTAATTAACCATTTTATGTGGAAATTAATTGCTCAGTTTGATATCTTTTAATCTTATACTTATATCTATATATAGATATTATGTAATAACGGTTAACTGCTTATTATTTCTACAGGGCGGCAAAGAAACAGATTGGAACCAATGGATACCATATTTGTTAAACAGGTTAAGGAGGGAGGACCTGCGTATGAAGCTGGATTATGTACAGGTATTATACATGCTATTGATAATTAAATTAAATCCTGGAGGGATGGGGTGCTACACTATGGAAAAGGGGTGGAATAGGGGGTCACCCTATATAGTGATCACCGTGAGGTGGGGGGACCACTACACTAAAAAAAAAAGTTTATTAAGTAGGTACTGGCAGACAGCTGCCAGTACCAAATATGGCAGCCACTAGGGTGAGGGTGGAGGGTTTAAGAGATGGTTTTTTTTTTAGGATTAGGTTTAATTACTATACTATTTACCTTACCAGCTAACTAATTTACCTCTTCATTGCCGGGATTTTCGGAAGTGTGGTTCACAGCTGCAATTAGCGGCCTTCTAATTGCCAAAAACCAATGGCAAAGCCATGCATTACTACTGTTTCCGAACAAGGGGATCCCAGAGAAGCATTTACAATCATTTGTGTCATGATTGCACTAGCGGTATGTAAATAATTTCAGTGAGAAACCCAAAGTTTGTGAAAAAGTGAAATATACAAAAATGGGCCTAGATCAATAACTTGGTTTCTTTACTTAAAACAGTTATATAGTTTTGATAAGTGAATAAAAGAAAAACAAGGCTCTTTTTCCATTTAAACAGGGTGATAGTAAAAATGCTAAAAATTCCCTGGTATTTTGGGCATGTTTTTCTTGAAATTCCCGGTGGATAAGTGGTTAAAGCTGAAAAATGTGTTTTGGTTTCCATGCCCCTCTCAATCACTTACAATCCGATCACAAAGAAGATTTTAGTACCAGTTTGCATTCCTCATTCCAGCTTTCCAAGACTGGGTACAGGTGGGGCACAAAAATGTAGGTGATCCTAGAACAGCCAGAAATGTAAACCTAACACCTTCTGATATGTGGACATTTTCACACTAAATCGAAGTTAAAGAGACAGTAAAGTCAAAATTACATTTTCATGATTCAGAAAGGGCAATTTTAAAAAACTTTCCAATTAATTTATATTAAATTTGGTTTGTTCTTTTGATATCCTTTATTGAAGAGTAAGCTTGGGCACAGCAGGCCGATTATTTTTTCGACTAATCGGATAAAAAAAGAATCAATAATTGTTTCCTATATTTTAAATAAAATCCACATACTGAGTGTTACAAATATAAACTTCAGACTAAAACTTTACATTAACACAACTGTTTGTCCAATTTTTAAGCAACAGAGAACAGTTTTATAATTAAACAAAACCTGTTTGAAAAGAGGTAGAACTAGAAAGAGACTATCACCGTTAATAACATTTTGTTATTCACTCTTTCAGAAACTTTGCATTGAAATGCAAAAATCTCAACATGTCCACATGCTTCTGGCTAAGGCTGGTTCTCTGTTTGCAGCTATATTTCCTGCAGCAGAGAAAAGGCACTAAGATGGTGTTGAGGTGCTTGAGATTTATAAGTAGGGTTTTGCCAATTTCACCAAAGTGGGATATTTATCTTTGTTAGCTCTTCACAAATGCAAAGGGGTTTTCACCTTGGCAAGGGGCCTCTCAATAAAGTAACGCTTGACTTCATTCTTACATTAAAAATATCTTGAATATCTATATGCAATGGTAAATGACCAGCTATAATGTTAGGGGGAAATATCTAGTCCGCTCTAAAAATAACAGAGATATACATATAGGTTGAATCTGGTACATATTATCACAATATATAAAAAAACTATAAAAAACAAATCAAACGCGCTAAGGACTGTATATCAATAACAGGACAAAGCCTTACACATTTATTTATACAGCACATATAATAAGCAATAGCAAGCAATACGGTAGTAATTGTGCAAACAGATAATAGTGCACATCAATTTAAATAACTCCCATCAATCTAGGGCTAGGTGTAAATAACAAGCTTGGCACTATATCATGCAAAGCATAGTTCCAAATCACCAGATTTAATATAAACAATCCAAATGATGACTATTATATCTGGGTTGCACATAAGCCAGGGGTAGTTGTAAACGTATACTGTCCTGAAAAAGTGAAAAGTAAACGTCTGTAATGTCCTTTAGGCTAAGAGCACAACCAAAAAAACACAATACCAAGTGCAGGAGCTCATTGGAGTGAAGCAGCTGGTGTTGTGCACAGACCAACTAATTGCAAACCAACTAATCGATTATGAGATTCGTTGACAACTATTTTAATAATCGATTATTATCGATTATGACAATTAGTTGTTGCAGCTCTATCCCCATTATTGAAGCCTTCAACCATTTTCTATATTGCTTAACTGTGTTTAAAGATTTTCACTGACATTTCTCTTCATACAAAAGCGACATAAAAATGGTCTGTGCTAATGCGTCATTTTTTTCTCTAGGGGATAGAATCATAAAAGTGAATGGTGAAAGTGTAATCGGGAAGACTTATTCTCAAGTAATTGCTTTGATCCAGAACAGGTATGGAAATCTGTAAAATATTCCAGTTAACATATGTTAAAATATATAGCATTTTTCACTTTGTGATTATCATACTAGTTCCCATGTATGGCATTCCTACATTCTAGAGCATTAAACCATAATAGGACCAAAATCCACCAATAATTAGACTCTGCATCAGATTATGTACATTCCTCGCCCCTCTCTTTGACCTTTCACCTTAACCCTTTTTCTCTTCCTGTTCCTCTTACCCTCAGCATTTTTCTTCTAGCCTCTTACTTTCACCTTCAGTGGCTTGACTCACTCTCTCTTGTGCTTTCTGAGCCTTTCTCCCTCTATCACCCACCCATTTGTCTCTTACCCCCTCTCTTTTCACTTCTCTCTATTTCTCAAGTACATCTCCTTTCTAGGGTCACTTTACTGTAGACCTCGGTTCTTACTCCTTGACCCTTCACCTCCATCAGCTGTTTCTTTGACCTTCCTGCGCACACACACTAAAGTTCTCTGGCTGATCCTTAAACTCGTTTTGTTCAATAATTCAAAAAGTTATACAAGTTCAACTGTGTTTTGAAAGTAAATCATTTTATAATAGATACTTTACAATGTAGAATGACCACAATAAATTGTTTTCTTTTAGTGATTCCACTTTAGAGCTTAGCGTGATGCCAAAAGATGAAGACATCCTGCAACTGGTAAGTTAAAATAAGGGATCTTGACCTCTCTTATTTTAGTTTAATTCAATAAACTATTATTTCACCTCAGTCAGTTGCAAGGATGAGACGTTTAGTTTGAGCATATACACAAATATTATACAGGTATATAAGACAATAACATTCTAAATTAGAGCTGTCTGGTCTGTGCTCCAAAATGGCCTATCCAGATATGCTTGTTTCCCATTCAAAGTTGGGCTGGAATATGAAAAACGTCATTTAGTCTATTATTGTCCTTTCGTCTTTCCAATTTTTTTCTTTCTTTCTGTGTTTAGCTCCAGTTTGCACCTGCTGCTCTGGAGCGCCAGGTTGTGTCTTTCTGGTCACGTGATGTGAAGGGCAGGACTTACTAGTACTGAGTCACAGTACTTAGCTAGGTAGAAGACTATATATTAAATGGATGTTAAACAGTTAATATATGCTAGACATAATGGTGTGTTCAAAGCAAAGATTAGCCTTCAAGTAATATGTAGATGCATTTGTACAATTATATTAGTTGTTTAAAGATTGTAATATACGTGTAAAGGTTTAGTTTCTGTAAAACAAAGGGCACTGCCATGTTTGAAGTAGTTTTCTAGTTATCTCTGTTAGGGCAAATAAAGCTGTATGAAATCCCTTTTGGGCAGTCTCTTTTATTGCCTGTGTTATATCTGTTCCTATTTGTCTTTAGCAGGGGAAACAGATCAGGATCGACTTAAAAGGACATTCCAGCCAAAATTGGAATCCACGTGGATGCATTTCAGTTTTCCATAGAAGCATTTTTGTAATATACATGTATTAGCAAAAATGCTTCTAATAAAAATTATAGCGGCTTCATATGTGTATTTAAGTATGAACCGTGCACCAGCATTTTAAACACTTGCTCAGAGAAAGGTGCTTGTGCCATATAGTTATGACTCAATTTGTTAATTGCTGACACACGCCCTACGGGCGTTCTAAGCTGCTACAGTATTTAAATTGCTGGTGCACTGAGAATATCTAGCTATGCTTCACATGCATATGCAGTGAAAATATTAACACTAAAACAGTGATAACTTTTGCAAGAAGCATTTTTGACAATACATCTGTTACAAATATTTTTCTATTCAAAGATGTAATTCATCTATGTGCATTTAAATTTTGACCGGAATATATGTCCCTTTAAGTTCAAACATGGCGGTGCTCATTACTTTATAGAATTTTAGGGAAAAAAAAATCATAAGTGAGCACTACAAAAAGCTAAAGACCATAAATAAAAAATGTTTTTATTATACAAATATACAATATAAAAAGAGTGCGCACTCACATAGAAACTTATTATACTAAAATATATTACTTACTGGAACAAATCTTGAATAAAGTAGCAGCCAAAAAAATAAGAACAGTTTGTACTCTCTAACTAGAATAAGATAATAGTGCCTGCTTGTAAGTAGTTTGTAAGTAGTTTGTACAACTTTGAATGGACCTGTTTTGTAGTTTGTTTTTCTTTCATGTAATTGACAAGAGTCCATGAGCTAGTGAAGTATGGGATATACATTCCTACCAGGAGGGGCAAAGTTTCCCAAACTTCAAAATGCCTATAAATACACCCCCCACCACACCCACAATTGTTTTACAAACTTTGCCTCCTATGGAGGTGGTAAAGTAAGTTTGTGCTAGATTTCTACGTTGATATGCGCTTCTCAGCATGCTGAAGCCCGGTCCCTCTCAGAGTGCAGTGAATGACAGAGGCATGTGAAGGGAGTATTACCTATTGAATGCAATGGTCATCCTAACGGGGATCTATTTCATAGGTTCTCTGTTATCGGTCGTAGAGATTAATCTCCTACCTCCCTTTTCAGATCGACGATATACTCTTATATATCATTACCTCTGCTGATTCTCGTTTCAGTACTGGTTTGGCTATCTACTTTATGTAGATGAGTGTCTTTTGGTAAGTATGTTTTCCTTTATTAAGACACTCTCAGCTATGGTTTGGCACTTTAAATGTAACGTTCTAAATATAATGTTTGTACTTATATTTGCCATGATTCAGGTTTATTAGTATATTTCCTTTTTGCAGACTGTCGGTTTCATTTTTGGAAATGCACATAAAAAAAAAAAATTCTTACCTGAAATTTTTCAAATTTACTTTTTTCTAAATTGCGGGCTGTTAGGCTCGCGGGTGCGCAAAATGCTATAATTTATTGCGTCATTCTTGGTGCGAGACTTTTTTGGCGTGAGAATTACGTTTGTTGATGTATTTTCGTCATTTACGGCGTCTTAGTTGGCGCTGAGAATTTTCACGTAGTTGCGTCATCTGTGACGCTCGTGTTTTTTGCAGACTTTTTTGGTGCCAAAAAATATTTTGTCAGTTGTGGGCATCATACTTGGCGCCAGACTTTTGACATTATTTAAGTCTTCATGTATTTTTGCTTCTGGTTTCCAGAGGCTTATTCTGTTTGCATTTTTTCCCATTCCTGAAACTGTCATATAAGGAAATTGATAATTTTGCTTTATATGTTATTTTTTCTCTTACATATTGCAAGATGTCTCAATCTGATCCTGTTTCAGAATCCACTTTTGGAATCCTGCTTCCTGATGTCGGTTCTACCAAAGCTAAGTGCATTTGTTGTAAACTTGTGGTAACTGTTCCTCCGGCTGTAGTTTGTGATAATTGTCATGACAAACTTTTACATGCAGAAAATATTTCCATTAGTAGTAATCCATTACCTGTTGTTATTCTTTCAACATCTAATGCTCAGGATATTCCTGTTAATGTGAGAGAATTTGTTTCTAATTCTATTCAGAAGGCTTTGTCTGTCATACTACCTTCTAATAAACGTAAAAGGTCTTTTAAAACTTCTCATAAAATTGATGAATTTTCAAATGACTGACAACATTCTGATTTATCTATCTCTGTTGAGGATCTATCTGGTTCAGAAGATTCTGCCTCAGATATTGACACTGACAAAACTTCATACTTATTTAAAATGGAGTATATTCGTTCCTTATTAAAAGAGGTGTTGATTGCATTAGATATGGAGGAGACTAGTCCTCTTGATATTAAAACCAGTAAACGTTTAAATTCGGTTTTTAAACTTTATTCCAGAGGTTTTTTCCAGTTCCTGATGGAGGTTTTAGGTCTCATGACTGCAGCATCGGACGCGATCCCCTTTGCTCGTTTTCACATGAGACCTCTTCAGCTTTGTATGCTGAGCCAATGGTGCAGGGATTATACAAAGATATCACAATTAATATCCTTAAATCCCAATATTCGACTATCTCTGACTTGGTGGTTAGATCACCATCGTTTAGTTCAAGGGGCCCCTTTTGTTCATCCAACCTGGACTGTGATCACAACAGATGCAAGTCTTTCAGGTTGGGGAGCTGTCTGGGGATCTCTGACAGCACAAGGGGTTTGGAAATCTCAAGAGGTGAGATTACCAATCAATATTTTGGAACTCCGTGCGATTCTCAGAGCTCTTCAGTTTTGACCTCTTCTGAAGAGAGAACTGTTTATTTGTTTTCAGACAGACAATGTCACAACCGTGGCATATGTCAATCATCAAGGTGGGACTCGCAGTCCTCATGCTATGAAAGAAGTGTCTTGGATACTTGCATGGGCGGAATCCAGCTCCTGTCTAATTTCTGCGGTCCATATCCCAGGTATAGACAATTGGGAAGCAGATTATCTCAGTCGCCAGACTTTACATCCGGGGGAATGGTCTCTTCACCCAGATGTATTTTTTCAGATTGTTCAGATGTGGGGGCTTCCAGAAATAGATCTGATGGCTTCTCATCTAAACAGGAAACTTCCCAGGTATCTGTCCAGGTCCAGGGATCCTCAGGCGGAAGCAGTGGATGCGTTGACACTTCCTTTGAGTTATCAACCAGCTTATATCTTTCCGCCTCTAGTTCTTCTTCAAAGAGTGATTTCCAAAATCATAATGGAGCGTTCATTTGTACTGCTGGTGGCTCCAGCATGGCCACACAGGTTTTGGTATGCGGATCTTGTTCAGATGTCCAGTTGCCAACTTTGGCCACTTCCGTTAAGGCCAGACCTTCTATCTCAAAGCCCATTTTTCCATCAGGATCTCAAATCATTAAATTTGAAGGTATGGAGATTGAACGCTTAGTGCTTAGTCATAGAGGTTTCTCTGACTCAGTGATTAATACTATGTTGCAGGCTCGCAGATCTGTGTCTAGAAAGATTTATTACCGAGTTTGGAAGACTTACATTTCATGGTGTTCTTCTCATAAATACTCTTGGCATTCTTTTAGAATTCCTAGAATTTTACAGTTTCTTCAGGATGGTTTGGATAAGGGTTTGTCTGCAAGTTCCTTGAAAGGACAAATCTCTGCTCTTTCTGTTCTGTTCCACAGAAAAATTGCTAATCTTCCTGATATTCATTGTTTTGTACAGGCTTTGGTTCGTATCAAACCTGTCATTAAGTCAATCTCTCCTCCTTGGAGTCTTAATTTGGTTTTGAGTGCTTTACAGGCTCCTCCGTTTGAGCCTATGCATTCTCTGGACATTAAATTACTTTCTTGGAAAGTATTGTTCCTTTTGGCCATCTCTTCTGTTAGAAGAGTTTCTGAATTATCTGCTCTTTCTTGTGAGTCTCCTTTTCTGATTTTTCATCAGGATAAGGCGGTTTTGCGGACTTCATTTATATTTCTACCTAAAGTTGTGAATTCCAACAACATTAGTAGAGAAATTGTTGTCCCTTTGTTGTGTCCTGATCCTAAGAATTCTCTGGAGAGATCTTTACATTCTTTGGATGTGGTAAGAGCTTTGAAATATTATGTTGAAGCTGCTAAAGATTTTAGAAAGACTTCTAGTCTATTTGTTATCTTTTCTGGTTCTAGGGAAGGTCAGAAGGCTTCTGCCATTTCTTTGGCATCTTGGTTAAAGCTTTTGATTCATCATGCTTATATGGAGTCGGGTAAATCCCCGCCTCAGAGGATTACGGCTCATTCTACTAGGTCAGTTTCTACTTCCTGGGCTTTTAAGAATGAAGCTTCTGTTGATCAGATTTGCAAAGCAGCAACTTGGTCTTCTTTGCATACTTTAACTAAATTCTACCATTTTGATGTTTTCTCTTCCTCAGAATCAGTTTTTGGTAGAAAAGTACTTCAGGCAGCTGTTTCAGTTTGATTCTTCTGCTTATAATTTCAGTTTTTTTCATTTAAAGATTAAAACTTTTGATTTGGGTTGTGGATTCATTTTTTCAGCTGAATTGGCTGTCTTTTTTTTTTTATCCTTCCCTCTCTAGTGACTCTTGCGTGGAGTTCCACATCTTGGGTATTTGCTATCCCATACGTTACTAGCTCATGGACTCTTGCCAATTACATGAAAGAAAACATAATTTATGTAAGAATTTACCTGATAAATTCATTTCTTTCATATTGGCAAGAGTCCATGAGGCCCACCCTTTTTATGGTGGTTATGATTTTTTTGTATAAAGCACAATTATTCCAATTCCTTGTTAATGCTTTCGCTCCTTTCTTATCACCCCACTTCTTGGCTATTCGTTAAACTGAATTGTGGGTGTGGTGGGGGTGTATTTATAGGCATTTTGAGGTTTGAGAAACTTTGCCCCTCCTGATAGGAATGTATATCCCATACGTCACTAGCTCATGGACCCTTGCCAATATGAAAGAAATGAATTTATCAGGTAAAATCTTACATAAATTATGTTTTTTTATGGTCACATTAAGACCAATCGTAGTCCACACAAACTACTTACAAGCAGACACTATTATCTTATTCTAGTAAGAGACTGCTAACTGTTCTTATTGCTTTGGCTGCTAATTTATTAAAGATTTGTTCCAGTGTGACATCCTTTTAAGTAATATATTTTAGATATAATATTACGTTTCTTTGAGAGTGTGCACTCTGTTTATATTGCATATTTGTGTAATAAAACATTTTTTATTTATGTGTCTTAGCTTTTATTTGTGGTCATTTTTTGTGCTTTAATTTAATTTGTTTTTTATATTTGAATTTAGAAAACCAAGTTTTTAGAGTTAAATTGCTGGAAAAAGGAACAAAATATTTAAAGTACAATGCAAAGTTTTTGTTTGTTTATATATATATAACAATCTCATACTGTTCAATATCCCTCTAAAATAATCAAGGCCCTGTTGTCCTAGGTTGTAGGGTGCCTATTTAAAAATCTGGCACTTTTTTAAATACAAACTAATATAATAAAATTCGGGGGGGGGGGGAATCAGGGGAAGGAGTTTCTCAGTAATCCCCCTTGAGAAAAATGGGGTGTGCGTATTATACTGAGTCAACGGAAAATAGGGCTGGTCTCCAAATTTTACTAATCGGTACTGTAGGAGGATCAGTACACACTGGAGAGACAAAAGGAACAGTTTATTAGCAAAACTTGTGCTGCAGTTGCACTGGTTTAAAAAATTAATTGTCTATGGTGTTGTTTGTGACTAGGTGTGTTGTGCTGGACTATTGTGCACTTGTAATTCACTGAGTGCTGCAGGTGTTCCATGTTTACTCGGTGCAGATCCCAATATTGTTGCCTTTCAGGGTATGCTTTTATATTAATATATATTTAATTTAAAGGGACAGGTTTTTTTTTTATTTATTTTTTCCCCTCCTTTAATCACACCCCCAGTAGGGTTTGGACAAAGAAATGCTACAATAAGAATTTTCCATTGATGATCTAAAGTTCTCTGCTCTGGCGAGATGACTTAAGAAGTACGAGGTCCCTCAAATATTAGAAAAGCTAATTTTACATTGAGATGTTTATATCACCATGCAGGGTTCTTTATGTGAAGGGGAGATTTCCACATTACAATATATGGTCTACAAAAAATTTCAAAGATTTTATGTGATTTCTCTCCACAGCTGTGAGTTTTTGATCATCAAGTCCTAAGTGATGGTCTCGCTGTGTATAGAGAGATAGGATAAAGAGTATAAACATAGAAATATAACCTAGTGAGGGCTGCTCTTCCTACAAGCTCAGCCCATTTACTTAGTTTGTGGTTTATTAGTAGAGATAGCTATTCCATACTCAAAAATATAATAAAGGGGCAATTTCCCATAGGTTTTAAACTCTGAAGCAGGTATTGAAAAGACAGTAAGGGGGAACCAATTTCATAGCACACTGCCGTCATATATAATGGAGATGCATGTAGGTCATGAAAAAAATTGCTTACCACACAAGATATGGATTAAAAGCAGGGCCCTGGCTAGCAGTCTCTTGTGATGAAATAAAGTTGTGTGTCTCTTGATTGCGGAACAAAACTGATAACAATGGCTGATTAGAATATCTTTGAATATAAATATCAAGGTACTCTGTGTAATGAAAATAAATGTATGATATGGTGCTCATGAGGGTGCACGTGTCTGGAGCACTATATGACAGCAGTTCTGCAAGAATGTTATGCATATGTAAGAGCACTAGAGGGCAGCACTATGTAGTGTTCCAGACACCTACCTAGGTATCTCTTCAACAAAGAATATCATAGGAGCAAAACAAATTAGGCAAGAAAAGTAAATTCAAAACCTTTTTAAAATTGTATTGGCTGTCTGAATCACAAAAGAAAATGTTGGTGTTTCATATCCCTTTAAGGGAAGCTGAGGTCATGGATGTTAGAATTTTACTTCTGGATCATTCTATATACAGTATCTCACAAAAGTGAGTACACCCCTCACATTTTTGTAAATATTTTATTATATCGTTTCATGTGACAACACTGAAGAAATGACACTTTGCTACAGTGTAAAGTAGTGAGTGTACAGCCTATATAACAGTGTAAATTTGCTGTCCCCTCAAAATAACTCAACACACCTAGGGGCGAACCTGGTACCCATGGCTGTACCTCTGGTCTGGAGGTAGAATTCGTTCTGAAACACAAAATAATTGTGTCTCGGATAAATTAAATAAGCTGTAACAAAAAATGCCTCTGAGTCTCTGGTAGATAAAAATCTTGTTCAAGATATTCAGAAACTGCCGACAGTGCCTGAACATCACAAGTGATCCAAATCATGTCATGGGTAATACAAGGCTCCAAATTTTTAATTAGATCAGTTGAGTCTCGAATGTATGATTCAAGACCTAATACATACTTCTGCAGAAAATGGTTGACATAGGAATACACATTCTGTTAAACTTCCTATGCCCGCTATTATGTGCCGACCTGGTGGACATATGGGGTTCTTATGCATTTTGGGAAGGTGGTAATAAAACGCATGATTCGGCTAATTAGGGACCAAATATTCTTTATCTTTTTTTAAGAAGCATCCCTTCTTCAAAAGCAGACTCAACAAGGTCTTTTAAAGTGGCCTTATATTGGTTAGTGGGGTCAAATGTAAGTTTGGTATAATATGATACATCATGAAGGATATTTCTAGCTTCCAATAAATAATCATCTACATTTTTTAGCACCACCCCACCCCCCTTATCAGCCTGTCTGATCACCAGAGACTTATAATTTTTTAGATTTAATAGAGCTCTTTTTTCATTAGCAAATAAATTGCTTTGACTATTATTCCTCTTTGGAATCTGATCAAAATTGTCACAAGTTGCTTAAAAATTTCTATATGGGCATTATTAGTCAATTGGGGTACAAAAGTAGATTTGTTTTTAAAATGTGTATGGATGTACCCATCACACAATTGGTCAATTAAAGAATCTGGTTCAAAGATTGGAACTAGTTGTTGACTAGGTCTAGTATCCATAACATCTGTTAAAATCTGCAACTTTGTATTTTTAAGCAATTTTTCTGCAAAAAACTTTTGCATAGATAACAAAGAGTGAAAATTTATCATGTTTGTTAGTAGGGCTAAAAGAAAGTCCTTTTACCAAGAACCCTTATTTCATCATCGGTTAAAACGTGCGATGATAGATTAAATATGCCTTTACTCAGGGTCTGTAGTCTTGTCTTTTTGAGGGCTGTGCTACGTCCTCTACACCTTCGTTTCCGTGGGGCCTTTTCCCTTTTGGGGGGGCAGTCTACAGGCTCTAGGTAACTGGCTATTGTTTTTTGTTTCCAGGACTGTTGTCTTGGGCCTGACTCTATGTTGATGAGGATTACTATTATCATTAAAAGAGCCTGAATGATTACTGTTATCAGTGTAAGGACCTGGATGTGGATTAAAATTAGAATGATTTCCAAAATGATGTGGACCTATATCATTAGAGGCCACAGATCTATTGTAAATATTAGCTTGACCAAGAGGGGAAGTGTCTATAGGTCGTTTATATTGGTGGTGGTGATGATAAGGAGGAGGGTACAATACTGGAGGAGAATGGGGAAAAGCTATCTTGTACTTTAGAAGGATTTTTAGACCAATGATTAGCTATACTCGGCTGGGAATGTTGTTTAGGAGTGTAGGGTTTAGGATGATGGTGTACTATGTCATTACCTTTCCTTCCTAAATAATCATTATGATTATGTTGTTGTCTAGGAAAGTGTCCATTAGAATTGTAATAGGGTCTACTATTGGGCTGTTTAAACTGCCTAGGATGGTTACGATAATTGCCATTAAAAGAATAACTTGTTCTATGTACTTCATGCATCCACCACAGACTTTAAACTTTCCATTGGGAGTTCTTCTATCGAGCCTGCTGCTCTGGGATTTGCCATTACGCTGCTACTGTGCTACGTTTGACTCCTTACAACCGCTGATTGGCTTCTGGTATTCACGTGGTCGATTCGGTGTGTTAGTCTGTCGGGCGACTTGAGGTCCCGGCCTGCGCTGTTAGGCACCTATCAAGTGCCGCTCTCTATGTGAGTACCCTCCTGGTCTGAGCTTATCTGTGCATCTCCTTATTCAGACGATATTGCTTTATGAGGCACCTCTTTATCTGTCTATACAGGTCTTGTCTATCTCTTCTAAAGATGATGCACAAGAAAGCCTGCAAGCAGTTTGCTGAAGACAAGCAGACTAAGGACATGGATTACTGGAACCATGTCCTGTGGTCCGATGAGACCAAGATAAACTTATTTGGTTCAGATGATGTCAAGCGTGTGTGGTGGCAACCAGGTGAGGTGTACAAAGACAAGTGTGTCTTGCCTACAGTCAAGCATGGTGGTGGGAGTGTCATGGTCTGGGCCTGCATAAGTGCTGACGGCACTGGGGCGCTACAGTTCATTGAGGGAACCATGAATGCCAACATATACTGTGACATACTGAAGCAGAGCATGATTCCCTCCCTTCGGAGACTGGGCCGCAGGGCAGTATTCCAACATAACGACCCCAAACGCATCTCCAAGACGACCACTGCCTTGCTAAAGAAGCTTAGGGTAAAGGTGATGGACTGGCCAAGCATGTCTCCAGACCTAAACCCTATTGAGCATCTGTGGGGCATCCTCAAACGGAAGGTGGGGGAGCGCAAGGTCTTTAACATCGACCTGCTCCGTGATGTCATCATGGAGGAGTGGAAGAGTACTCCAGTGGCAACCTGTGAAACTCTGGTGAACTCCATGCCCAAGAGGGTTAAGGCAGTGCTGGAAAATAATGGTGGCCACACAAAATATTAACACTTTGGGCCCAATTTTGGACATTTTCACTTAGGGGTGTACTCACTTTTGTTGCCAACTGTTTAGACATGAAAGGCTGTGTGTGGAGTTATTTTAAGGGGACAGCAAATTTACACTGTTATACAGGCTGTACACGCACTACTTTACATTGTAGCAAAGTGTCATTTCTTCAGTGTTGCCACATGAAATGTTATAATAAAATATTTACAAAAATGTGTGGGGTGTACTCACTTTTGTGAGATACTGTATATCTATTGAAACACTTTTGTCTGGCTCCTTCAAAGTTTAATTTTCTCCGTAATGTTCAGGACTGTAATACATATTTGCCAGCCCCTGAGGTGCATTTCACAATTGTAAGAAAAAAAAAACTTTAATGACACATTGAATGCATTTAATATTTATTTAGTACACAAGTTAATTGTTTTTAGGAAGATGTTCATAAAGCTGTATTAGTCTATGGGAACACATTCTGAATAGAACCATTTTAAAAGAAAAATGGTTAGAAGCAATTGATTTGTAAAAAATTTCCCACTGTTTAACTGTATGGGAAATGTACTGCACTAAAAACTAAAACATTATGGGGGAGAGGTTTAACAATTAGCCTCGTTGTAGAGGTAGACCTTAGGGCAATGTGTGGTATTAAACTTATACCCCTCCCATTGGGCATTTCAGATCAAAATAAGATTGATACCAATAAATGTATCAAGTGAGTCTTGTTTAAAAGGACTGTAAAGCCCCCAAAAAAACTTTTATGATTTCGATAGAACATGCAATTCTAGAAATGTTTCTAATTTACTTCCATTATCATTCTGCATGCTTTCTGATGCACCAGCTCCTACTGAGCATGTGCAAGAATTGACACTATATATGATTCTGTGATTGGCCACTGTCACCTGAAACAGGGTAGGGAAATGGAAATATATTTTGAAATTTGCCAGAAAAAAATCCAATGCTCATTTGAGTGTTGTTGCACTGCCTTTTACAATGCATTTGTTGATAACACGATTCCATTGTATTTAATGGCCAGTGGCATATGCCCAGTTAGGTAATAATAGGTAAGTAACCAGGGCAATTCAATGATTTAATAGAATTTGTGATTATTTAAAACCGTGATTTATAGAGAGAAGATATGAGGAATATATGGAGGTTATGAGTATCAATAAATTACTGAACATACAGAATAAAGTGTCAAATATCCCTTTAAATTTACAATTCTAAATTTGTATAATTATATTAGTAAGACAACTTTGCAATATACTTTTTGTCTCCTTTTCCTATAATTTAAAACCATATTGCGACTTAGTTACCCAAGATTTAAAATCATGTTTTTATCTTGTATCCCTTGTTGGAGCCAGTTAGTTACAAATTAACTATTGAAGTTCATTTAACATTGCTACAACCATTGTTTGCACACTGTATTAACTTGCATCTTCCCCCTAACTGTACTCACCAGGTCAAATTGCACAAAGTAATCCAAAGTTTCAAGATAGTGGCGCCCCTTAACGTTATAGAAACTAAAATGTTACACCTGTTTATTCTATTCTTTCATTTCAAAAATGCATCTGCATATTAGAATCAGACTAAGGTTTGCTTTGAATACATAATCATATTGAACATTTTATTTAGTGTTTAATGTCCCTGTAATAATGATTTGTGAACCTGCTTGGTTTAGGCAATTTGAAGGAAACCTAAATACAGAATTTGCTTTTAAACCTTGCTAGGGATAAGCACCATTTTTACACAAAACGAAGTCATTTTACAGAAAAAGCAAAGAAAATAAATTCTAATATATGTGCAGTTTTGTTTGTTCCTTTACTTTAATTACAATTTAATACTACAGTCTGTGTTCCATGTACCTTTAATTTCTGACATTGGAAGGTTGTTTGTTTCTGTAATGTTAAAAGAAAAACATTTATAAGGAGGAAAAAAAATACTTTGATAATGTTTGCTTTGTCAGAGCCGAAAAATGAATTGCTGTCATCCTGTCATGTTAATGTGTGTGGGATTCAAATGTATTCAAGAGATTCCTAACCTATTAGAAAATATTACCCTTCCAAGTTGTCGTTCCTTTAGTACATGTGCATATAAAACTGTTTTTATTCACTGTATATCCATTATAAATTTCACATTATAGAGTAACTGTTTTTTTTGCAAGGGTGATCAGCAACAGCTCTCTTATCCAGAAGTGTTTGCTACCTTTAGTTGAAACAACTCCCAAGGACACATACTACAGTAGCACTATGATTATATACCCACCCAGCATGGGTACTCTAAAGAGACTGTGTACTATAAAGTTGGTTTCCTATTAATGTGTTTCCAATGACTTATTATACAAGCTGCAGAGTTTATAATGTATTGGAAATAGTTTCTTTATTTAAATTTTTGAATATGAAATGCCTCGGCAAATTAAAACTGTGACCCAACAAAATGGGCTGAGCTACGTAGAGGGAACAGACCTTAGCTTATCGGTCTAATTATTTACACAATGTCCTCCTCTTATTTTTCACTGTTTACTCAAACACAAATACATAGGGCTTGATGATCAAAAACTCACTGGCATGGATAGGAATCACAAAATCTTTGGAATTTTTTTTTTTTAGACCTTATATTAATATTGTAATGTAGGAGTATAGGCTTCACACAAAGAACACTACATAGTGACTTAAACATATCTCAAGATGCATTTTATGTTTCTACATATTTTTTTTAGGGGGCCTAGTCGCATTTATGAGACTTCTTAGGTCATCTCACCTGAGTGGACAGCCTTAGGTCATCTCACCTGAGTGGACAGCCTTAGGTCATCTCACCTGAGTGGACAGCCTTAGGTCATCTCGCCTGAGTGTACAGCCTTAGGTCATCTCACCTGAGTGGAAAGCCTTAGGTCATCTCACCTGAGTGGACAGCCTTAGGTCATCTCACCTGAGTGGACAGCCTTAGGTCATCTCACCTGAGTGGACAGCCTTAGGTCATCTCACCTGAGTGGACAGCCTTAGGTCATCTCACCTGAGTGGACAGCCTTAGGTCATCTCACCTGAGTGGACAGCCTTAGGTCATCTCACCTGAGTGGACAGCCTTAGGTCATCTCACCTGAGTGGACAGCCTTAGGTCATCTCACCTGAGTGGACAGCCTTAGGTCATCTCACCTGAGTGGACAGCCTTAGGTCATCTCACCTGAGTGGACAGCCTTAGGTCATCTCACCTGAGTGGACAGCCTTAGGTCATCTCACCTGAGTGGACAGCCTTAGGTCATCTCACCTGAGTGGACAGCCTTAGGTCATCTCACCTGAGTGGACAGCCTTAGGTCATCTCACCTGAGTGGACAGCCTTAGGTCATCTCACCTGAGTGGACAGCCTTAGGTCATCTCACCTGAGTGGACAGCCTTAGGTCATCTCACCTGAGTGGACAGCCTTAGGTCATCTCACCTGAGTGGACAGCCTTAGGTCATCTCACCTGAGTGGAGAGCCTTAGGTCATCTCACCTGAGTGGAGAGGCTTAGGTCATCTCACCTGAGTGGAGAGGCTTAGATCATCTCGCCTGAGTGGAGAGGCTTAGATCATCTCGCCTGAGTGGAGAGGCTTAGATCATCTCGCCTGAGTGGAGAGGCTTAGATCATCTCGCCTGAGTGGAGAGGCTTAGATCATCTCGCCTGAGTGGAGAGGCTTAGATCATCTCGCCTGAGTGGAGAGGCTTAGATCATCTCGCCTGAGTGGAGAGGCTTAGATCATCTCGCCTGAGTGGAGAGGCTTAGATCATCTCGCCTGAGTGGAGAGGCTTAGATCATCTCGCCTGAGTGGAGAGGCTTAGATCATCTCACCTGAGTGGAGAGGCTTAGATCATCTCACCTGAGTGGAGAGGCAGCTTAGATCATCTCACCTGAGTGGAGAGGCAGCTTAGATCATCTCACCTGAGTGGAGAGGCAGCTTAGATCATCTCACCTGAGTGGAGAGGCAGCTTAGATCATCTCACCTGAGTGGAGAGGCAGCTTAGATCATCTCACCTGAGTGGAGAGGCAGCTTAGATCATCTCACCTGAGTGGAGAGGCAGCTTAGATCATCTCACCTGAGTGGAGAGGCAGCTTAGATCATCTCACCTGAGTGGAGAGGCAGCTTAGATCATCTCACCTGAGTGGAGAGGCAGCTTAGATCATCTCACCTGAGTGGAGAGGCAGCTTAGATCATCTCACCTGAGTGGAGAGGCAGCTTAGATCATCTCACCTGAGTGGAGAGGCAGCTTAGATCATCTCACCTGAGTGGAGAGGCAGCTTAGATCATCTCGTCTGGGGGGGGGGGAGCTTAGATCATCTCGTCTGGGGGGGGGGGAGCTTAGATCATCTCGTCTGGGGGGGGGGGGAGCTTAGATCATCTCGTCTGGGGGGGGGGGGAGCTTAGATCATCTCGTCTGGGGGGGGGAGCTTAGATCATCTCGTCTGGGGGGGGGGGAGCTTAGATCATCTCGTCTGGGGGGGGGAGCTTAGATCATCTCGTCTGGGGGGGGGGAGCTTAGATCATCTCGTCTGGGGGGGGGAGAGCTTTAGCGCATCTCGTCTGGGAGGGGGAGAGCTTTAGCTCATCGAGACCCTCGAGAGAACAATGTAAAATTAACATTTTAGTACTGTGTGATTCCATATAAACCTTCTAGCTTTTTTATAACCAGTACTTAAAGGGACATGAAACCCAAAACGTTTCTTTCATGATTCAGATAAAGAATACAATTTTAAACATTCTAATTTACCTCTTATTTAATTTGCTTCTTATCTCGGATATCCTTTGTTGAAGAAATAGCAATGCACATGGATGAGCCAATCACATGAGGCATCTATGTGCAGCCACTGAGCCTATTTAGATATGAATTAAAAAATAAGAGGGGGAAAGACGAAAAAAGTAGTAATAAATTGTTTCAGCCCGTTCACTGGCCTTTATCAAATCTGGATACACAAAATGTATTATCTATTTTATTTATTAGATTTCCCTTTTTTTTGTTTTGTTTCTTAGAGGGTGTCCCCATCTGATAAGGACATATCCAGCTATTAGCCAGTAAGGTGGGGGCATCTTCCATGGGCAGCTTTTATTTTTCCGTTTTCCTCTTCCCCCTCATATTTTTGGATTAATTTCTGTTTGAGTGTTGGAGTTCTGCTTTCTGAGGATATTTTTTTTTTTACTATCACACTTAATACACTATTACTTAAGGTGCCCTGGGGCCTTAGGTATATTAAATAATACTAGCAAAAATTTAGTTTTACAGGAGTCGAATTGTGCACCTTAAAACTTTAATTTTTTTTATTTACTTTAATTATTTGAGAGTTGGTAGCACCAAGTAATTTTTACATGTAATGTCCCATTTAAAGGAATACTTATCCCAATTTTTTTCCTTTCATGATTCAGATAGAGCATGAAATTTTAAGCAACTTTCTAATTTACTCCTACTATTAATTTTTCTTTGTTCTCTTGGTATCTTTATTTGAAAAATCAGAAATGAAAGCTTAGGAGTGGGCCCTGCAAATTCAGTTCCCTTGTGCTTTCCATTTTTAGACGCGTTAATGTAGAATTTATGATTTGTGAAGCTGGTTTTCTAAAGTTAACAACTTAATCCAGTTAAGGCTATGTATGTGGGGGGGATGGCGTTACCTATTATGAGCCGCCGCTCTAGGCCTTTACCGTCCATTTCTGGGCTCCAGTGTCACGAATACAGCATAAATTGTTGCAATTGAATATCCTCAATATAAGGCAGCAGAGTGGTTGTAGGATGCTTTTAATAATCGGCGAATTATCAGTGATTTAGCCAGAGCTCGAGAAAGTGCAAACACTTAGGATCGCTGTACAGACACGCCCCCCCCCCCCATGGCATTCAACTTTTAAAGGGATAATAAACCCAATTTTTTTTTTTCTTTAATGATTCGTATAGAGCATGACATTTTAAGCAACTTTCTAATTTACTCCTATTATTATTTTTTCTTTGTTCTCTTGCTATATTTATTTAAAAAGCAGGAATGAAAAGCTTAGTAGTCGGCCCGTTTTTGGTTCAGAACCTGGGTAGCGCTTGCTGATTGGTGGCTAAATGTAGTTTTTATCAGGAAAAGTGTCTTTAAAACAAACTAAACATTTTCATGCATTTGTGTGTATATTTATGTTTAACCCTCACAAAGGTGAGTAGTGGGTTTTGCATTAACATTTCCCATTCAGATAGTATTGTGACAGACATTGTGCCTTTATGGATATTGACACTTTTTAATATGTTTCCTTTGTAGGAAAGCAAAACATTTCATTTCGTGGTCTCATAAACAAAGGATATATTCTGTTTATTGCTGAATTACTTCATTACTAGTTTGAACTGCTCTGAATGCTCTGCATGTGCACACTATTAATATAAAAACCCAAAGCTTAAAAGAAATATCAAAGTTTAAAGGGACACTCAAGTCAATATTAAACTTTTATGATTCAGATAGAGCAGCAATTTTAAAGCTACAGTCGAGTATCCAATTTTGCTTTGTTCTCTTGGTATTCTTAGTTGAAAGCTAAACCTAGGAGGTTCATATGCTAATTTCTTAGACCTTGAAGGCCAACTCTGCATTTGACAGTTTTTCACCACTAGAGGGCGATAGTTCATGTGTTTCATATAGATAACATTGAGCTCATGCACGTGAATTTACCGAGAAGTGAGCACTGCTAAAATGCAAGTCTGTCAAAAGAACTGAAATAAAGGGGCAGTCTGCAGAGGCTTAGATACAAGGTAATCACAGAGGTAAAACGTGTATTATTAAACCTGTGTTGGTTCTGCAAAACTGGGGAATGGGTAATTAAAGGATTATCTATCTTTTAAAACAACTAAAATTCTGGTGTTGACTGTCCCTTTAAACTACTTTCCAATTTACTTCCATTAACAACATGTGCAGTTTTTTTTATATATATATTTACAATTTTTGAGTCACCAGCTCCTACTGAGTATGTGCAAGAATTCACAGAATATACGTATTTGCATTTGTGATTGGCTGATGACTGTCACATGATACAGGGGGTATGGAAATAGACATAACTGAAATTTGTCAGTCTGAACTTCAAATGAGTAGCATATAACATAACATTTGCTATTATATTGTCTTTTTATCATGCATTTGTTGCTTATGCAAATTTACTGTATTTACTGGTCCTTTAAAGGGACACGAAACCCACAAGTTTTCTTTTATGGTTTTGATAGAGCAAACTATTACTATACTTGTATTATATAATTTGCTTTGCTCTTTTTTTTTTTTTTTTAAAGTATACCTAGGTAGGTTTAGGTGCAGCAATATAATACATGGAGCTAGCTGCTGATTGGTGGCTGCACATATATTCCTCTTTTCATTGGCTCACGTGATGTTTGGCTATCTCCAAAATATGTAACAAAACACACATAGAACAGTGAATTAACCTCTTGGTTGCACATAACACAAGGAACATCTGGACATTATTTTACTGCAATACTTGCAGCAACATCTTAACACTTACTTGTCCAGGACATACAGTGCAAAAAGTAGATTTAAATTACCACTGCAATCCACACTCTTAATTGTCTAGAACACCCAAAAAGCAGTGATTTTATGGTTTCTTTCACAACATGTAATTGAGGGGTTAAACCACATATTATTCACACTCATAGAAGTGACTTATCTACTGATTGGCCAGGGCAACTATGGGCTTAAATTGCCATCTCAAGTATGAACCCATTGACTACCCAAAACACGTGCAGCAGTGGTTTCTGTTCCCTAGCTGACAGAATCCTGTGGTATGCTTCTGCTTTGAGGTCTGCATGCATGGGTCACAGGGAAGGCAGCACTGAGCCTGGCTGCAGTTCAGAGATGCAGCCAGGAAGAAGTGATACATGACAGTGTTGGGTATGTGGAAGTGTCCGCCTTGCACCTCTCTCCTTGCAAGGAGCCAGACTTGGGCATTTCCTAGAACATCAACCCTCGTCTTCAAGGTACCAATAGTGCCCAGGTTTGTGCACTGTTCGACCACATAGAGAGTATTTTATAAAGACGGACAATATCCAGTTTGCTTTCACTTTTATGTCTTTTGCATTTTGATTTGACTTTTTGTAAAACTTTCCAGATGTACAATAAAGTTGCTGTTTTCCATTATGAAAGATCTGGAATGTCTCCAAATGCTTAGCTGCACATCCTCATCACACTCCGTAGGTTTCCCGTTTGTGGCCCTTGTTTGTAAGCCTAGCATTAGCTGCCCAGATGTTTACAAAGGTCCTTACCATTATTGTCAACATATTGTGGCTACTGGGCATCTCATTCCTTCCGTATATATTTGATAACTTGTATGTAAGGCAGCATAACTTTAAGTGTAGCTTATAGTAAAAGCTCTGTCTGTTGCATGCTGGTTCCTGTCACTGCAGAACTGAGGAATTTCCTCTGCTTTCACACAGGCAAAAGAGAGAATATGATCACTGCACAGTCGCTAGACAGTAAGTGGACACTTCTGAGACAGCGTATCACCTACCTGTGTTTCAGAGACAACCAAGGGATTATTTACTTATGTACAATTCTGGCAACCACACAATTTTTTATCAGTGTGAAGACTGCCCCCCTTGATTTTTACACAAATTTTCAAAACTAGTTTTGAATTGATAACTTTTTGTATCGTGTTTCCCTTTTTCCAGGGTGTTGACACTGACCTGCTTTTTCCAAAGTGAATATAAAGTTACAATTTTTCTCTTTTTCTACCAAACAAATAGGTACATAATTGCCTATGCAGAGACTGTTAGTGTTTAGATACTCTCACTGATTCTTGGCTTCACAGTGTTTAGTAAGAGAAGAGCACGGAAACTGGTCATTTCATTTATTATTCATCCGTTTGTGGCTTGTGCTTTTTACAGTCTTTTCTCCTGGTTAAAAGAGCATTGTAAAAATAGTTCCATTTAAGAACTCCCCGGTGCACCTTTTAGTTCAGACATTTTTTTTTAAACACCTGCTTTACTGTGTTCCTATAATTTACAGAGCAATTTTGTATTAACTTTATTTATTTTAATTAAAAAAATTTAAAATAACTATAGATATCATTTTTCCCAAGCTTTTTAACTGGGAATGTTTGTATTTTCTGTAATTTAACGTGAGAGCAGTTGTTCTTTACCTGGGAATGTTTGTATGTTCTGTAATTTAACGTGAGAGCAGTTGTTCTTTAACTGGGAATGTTTGTATTTTCTGTAATTTAACGTGAGAGCAGTTGTTCTTTACCTGGGAATGTTTGTATGTTCTGTAATGTAACGTGAGAGCAGTTGTTCTTTAACTGGGAATGTTTGTATGTTCTGTAATGTAACGTGAGAGCAGTTGTTCTTTACCTGGGAATGTTTGTATGTTCTGTAATGTAACGTGAGAGCAGTTGTTCTTTACCTGGGAATGTTTGTATTTTCTGTAATTTAACGTGAGAGCAGTTGTTCTTTACCTGGGAATGTTTGTATGTTCTGTAATGTAACGTGAGAGCAGTTGTTCTTTACCTGGGAATGTTTGTATGTTCTGTAATGTAACGTGAGAGCAGTTGTTCTTTACCTGGGAATGTTTGTATGTTCTGTAATGTAACGTGAGAGCAGTTGTTCTTTACCTGGGAATGTTTATATGTTCTGTGAGAGCAGTCGTTCTTTTATCTTTAAATGTTTGTATGTTCTGTAATGTAACGTGAGAGCAGTTGTTCTTTACCTGGAAATGTTTGTATATTCTGTAATGTAACGTGAGAGCAGTTGTTCTTTACCTGGGAATGTTTGAATGTTCTGTAATGTAACGTGAGAGCAGTTGTTCTTTACCTGGGAATGTTTGTATGTTCTGTAATGTACGTGAGAGCAGTTGTTCTTTACCTGGGAATGTTTGCATATTCTGTAATGTAACGTGAGAGCAGTTGTTCTTTACCTGGGAATGTTTGTATGTTCTGTAATGTAACGTGAGAGCAGTTGTTCTTTACCTGGGAATGTTTGTATGTTCTGTAATGTAACGTGAGAGCAGTTGTTCTTTACCTGGGAATGTTTGTATGTTCTGTAATGTAACGTGAGAGCAGTTGTTCTTTACCTGGGAATGTTTGTATGTTCTGTAATGTAACGTGAGAGCAGTTGTTCTTTACCTGGGAATGTTTGTATGTTCTGTAATGTAACGTGAGAGCAGTTGTTCTTTACCTGGGAATGTTTGTATGTTCTGTAATGTACGTGAGAGCAGTTGTTCTTTACCTGGGAATGTTTGTATATACTGTAATGTAACGTGAGAGCAGTTGTTCTTTACCTGGGAATGTTTGTATGTTCTGTAATGTAACGTGAGAGCAGTTGTTCTTTACCTGGGAATGTTTGTATGTTCTGTAATGTAACGTGAGAGCAGTTGTTCTTTACCTGGGAATGTTTGTATATTCTGTAATGTAACGTGAGAGCAGTTGTTCTTTACCTGGGAATGTTTGTATGTTCTGTAATGTAACGTGAGAGCAGTTGTTCTTTACCTGGGAATGTTTGTATGTTCTGTAATGTACGTGAGAGCAGTTGTTCTTTACCTGGGAATGTTTGTATGTTCTGTGAGAGCAGTTGTTCTTTACCTGGGAATGTTTGTATATTCTGTAATGTAACGCGAGAGCAGTTGTTCTTTACCTGGGAATGTTTGTATGTTCTGTAATGTAATGTGAGAGCAGTTGTTCTTTACCTGGGAATGTTTGTATGTTCTGTGAGAGCAGTTGTTCTTTACCTGGGAATGTTTGTATATTCTGTAATGTAACGTGAGAGCAGTTGTTCTTTACCTGGGAATGTTTGTATGTTCTGTAATGTAACGTGAGAGCAGTTGTTCTTTACCTGGGAATGTTTGTATGTTCTGTAATGTAACGTGAGAGCAGTTGTTCTTTACCTGGGAATGTTTGTATGTTCTGTAATGTAACGTGAAAGCAGTTGTTCTTTACCTGGGAATGTTTGTATGGTCTATAATGTAACGCGAGAGCAGTTGTTCTGTACTTGGGAATGTTGTTATGTAATGTAACGTGAGAGCAGTTGTTCTTTACCTGGGAATGTTTATGTTCTGTGAGCAGTTGTTCTTTACCTGGGAATGTTTGTATATTCTGCAATGTAAAGTGAGAGCAGTTGTTCTTTACCTGGGAATGTTTGTATTTTCTGTAATGTAACGTGAGAGCAGTTGTTCTTTACCTGGGAATGTTTGTACGTTCTTTAATGTAACGTGAGAGCAGTTGTTCTTTACCTGGAAATGTTTGTATGTTCTGTAATGTAACATGAGAGCAGCTGTCAGGCTCGTTTTTGTTTTTGTGGATTTTAATGTTCAAAAAATAAAGCTCTAATCTTGATTTAATGCAAGTGCCTTGTAGTCCTGCTTGGTCTTTTGCTACAGCAGTTGTTCTTTACCTGGGAATGTTTGTATGTTCTGTAATGTAACATGAGAGCAGTTGTTCTTTACCTGGGAATATTTGTATGTTCTGTAATGTAACATGAGAGCAGTTGTTTTTTACCTGGGAATGTTTGGATGTTCTGTGAGAGCAGTTGTTCTTTACCTGGGAATGTTTGGATGTTCTGTAATGTAACGTGAGAGCAGTTGTTCTTTACCTGGGAATGTTTGTATGTTCTGTAATGTAACATGAGAGCAGTTGTTTTTTACCTGGGAATGTTTGGATGTTCTGTGAGAGCAGTTGTTCTTTACCTGGGAATGTTTGTATATTCTGTAATGTAACGTGAGAGCAGTTCTTTACCTGGGAATGTTTGTATATTCTGTAATGTAACGTGAGAGCAGTTGTTCTTTACCTGGAAATGTTTGTATATTCTGCAATGTAACGTGAGAGCAGTTGTTCTTTACCTGGGAATGTTTGCATATTCTGTAATGTAACGTGAGAGCAGTTGTTCTTTACCTGGGAATGTTTGTATGTTCTGTAATGTAACGTGAGAGCAGTTGTTCTTTACCTGGGGATGTTTGTATGTTCTGTAATGTAACGTGAGAGCAGTTGTTCTTTACCTGGGAATGTTTGTATGTTCTGTAATGTAACGTGAGAGCAGTTGTTCTTTAAAAAAGATGAAGCGGAGCACTGAGATAACATAAAAGTTAAAGTTGTATTGAGGCAATTTAAAACAAGAAAAAGGCATCAAGCTGGATAAGGGTGCTATTCCTTGCAAAGGGTTCAGCTCAGACAGCTGCTGACATGTTTCGGCATTTCGCCGTTATCAAAGCTGCTGAACTGTATTGGGAATAGCCCTCTTTTAAAACACAATTGCTGAACCCTATTGGGCAATAGTAAAAGGGGTCAGGATTTACTTATTAACCCCTTGGTAACCTTTACAAATTGGATATATTTATACTTAAACAGAATACCAAAAACAAGGTATATTAAGCTATGTAAAGCATTTACATACAAATTAGAATATTAAATCTGACATATTTGTAAAATATTTAAAGATAATAAATGAAAAAACAAAAACATTCTTAAGCACATAGGTAGTTCAGTATTTGACCATGAAGTTTACATTTGCATCTTAGAAATTTTAAAGAAGCAAAAAAAAAAAAAAAAAATTATACATAAATAAGGCTTGTGCTGTTGACTGTGCCCTGGTTGTAGACACTCTAACTGAACTGTGAACACTATTTGAAAATATCAAATGAACTGAATGATTTTTAATTTACAGTAGTGTTTAACAAATAAAGACATCTAGAAAGAATGTTGTAGTTATATGCCTGTAGCTGTATGAATAACTCATATAAGAGGGCCTTAACTATTAATGGATTACTTATCCCTGGCCCAATAGATATCCCAATAGGTGTCACAGACATATAATCGTATATTCATGTAATGTTAAGGGAGGTAACAAATGGTGATACTGGAAAGGAACTAAGAGAATTGCAGAGATAAAAGTCCAATGAAGACATATTATATTAGGGATTGGCCATATTCAGTAGTGAAAGATATATATATATATATCTACCCTAAATTCAGGGCCATTATAAACTAATGTCACTAAGTTGTCCACCAATCCAGTGAGAGACCACACAGAGGACAGATAGGTGGTTCCCGCCCCCCCCCCTCCCTCCAGGAACGTCTGATGAGGGATCACATGTACTAACAGCGGACGCAGCTTGTTTGACACACCGGGCAGGCTTGAGACGCTCAGCCACCGGAACACTGCGGACACCGCAGGACCGGATGCTTCATAGATGAGAGGAGGGGGGAACTTTGATACCGCACTACGGCTGTATGGTTTATTAATACCTATTGGGTCTGTGATGTAATGTGTTTACCGCAGTGACTTTGCTCCATACTAGCACTATACACGATAATTCGGGACTCCACCTTTTTTGTTCTAGCAGTTGTTCTTTACCTGGGAATGTTTGTATGTTCTGTAATGTAACGTGAGAGCAGTTGTTCTTTACCTGGGAATGTTTGTATGTTCTGTAATGTAACGTGAGAGCAGTTGTTCTTTACCTGGGAATGTTTGTATGTTCTGTAATGTAACGTGAGAGCAGGTGCTCTTTACCTGGGAATGTTTGTATGTTCTGTCATGTAACGTGAGAGCAGTTGTTCTTTACCTGGGAATGTTTGTATGTTCTGTGAGAGCAGTCGTTCTTTTATCTTTAAATGTTTGTATGTTCTGTAATGTAACGTGAGAGCAGTCGTTCTTTACATAGCACTGTCTGTAAAAGGTATTCGCACATTTTATACAGTAGAGAACAGTATAGGATAGAGGACGTGGAGCTTACAATCTAATCTTTTTATCTTCATATATTGCTGTGTTATTTGGAGAGCTTTTTTGTACCAGTTGGCCTAATCAATGTGCTGACAAATGGTTGTGAAATTCTCAATAAATTATCATATCTTGTTGCTAGCTTTAATTCCTTTCCAACGCATCATGTGACAGCCATCCGCTAATAAAATGCAAACAAGTATATACTGTGAAATTTTGCACATGTTCAGTAGGAGCTGGTGCATCAGAAAGTGTTCATGTAAAGAGATTGTGCACATATGTTAATAATGGAATGGTTTGGAAAGATTTTACAATTGTGTGCTGTATCTGAATCTTGAAAGTTTAATTTTGACTTGTGTTCCATTGTATTTGTAGTTAGATCATATACAGCATGTGGTCTTCCTGCCTCAGTAGACTGATTTATTCTACCTGGGTTTGAAGTGTTCAGTAAAGTTGATCAGCATTCTGCAGACTGCACCAATCCAGAGGAGAAAGTATTTTAGGGTGTGTTGCAGCAAACTAATTAAACATATGTTTATTTTATATGAAAGCTTCTACACCAAACATGCACTTCCCTGTTGGCTGATATGTTATTCTATAGCAACACAAGTGCTAAACTTTTTTTTTTAAAAAGAAATGAACAAACTTTTCACTGCAATTGTTTTTCAACCCCTACTCACCATTTTGTCTTATTTGAAGGAGCCAATCTGGGCTTTAGTCTGCATTCATCAAGGTTAATAACAGTCACGGTTAGTATAAGTGAATTGTTTTGCAGTTGTTATCTGATGAAGGCAATTAAGGGAAGATATGTTTCAGAGTTAGCCTTGATACATTAGCAGGCTGCATTTTATGTTCTGAGAATTACAAAATTCTCAATATTCAGAGCAAAATTAAATGAATAGGGGGCAAAATAAATCACAAAAGGGTATTGCAAAGTAGTTTAATTACGCATAACTAAACATTTTATATTAAAATCTCAAGATGTTTTCTGTCCCTTTAATGCCAAGTTTATAACAGTTATTGAAATAAAATCAGACGGCGGCACATTTAGTGTATCATGGGTAGCAAACAATTAACTACACATTACTAATGGAGGGTACTCACCAGGTATCCAACACCAAATAATGATGCTTGTGGGTAGACTGAGTCATTGTTTGCAGTTTTACTGGGGCAGAATAAGCTAGTGGGCCCAGAAGTCTCCTACTCCAAATTTATACTACGCGTTTCTTGTCCTTCAAATTATACGGTTGTTGTTTAGTCTGTATACAGCTGTTGGTCTGTATAAAGCACTGACAGTGTAATGCCATTAGTCTTTTTACTTGCCAAATGTAAATGGTTTGTTTTATAAAGTTTATTATTGCTCTTGTGATTATTTAAACAAGTTTTTATTTCACACTTTTGGAGGAGAGTTCCTGACCAGCTAGCTAGCTGTGAGAGTTGTCCTCACTAGCCAACGAGCTATTAATGCCATTTCCTGTTTTTCACTATCCATTTTTAACAAGTTTATGTTCGCATTTTTATGCAAAAATGAATAAATAAAATAATGTTTAAATGTTACATGATAGAGATGTTTTAGATTGTTCAATTAATGTAAAGTTTCTCTTTGCTGTTTTATGAAAATATAGGAAGCAATGATATGGAGAACAGCAACCAAACAATTAGACACAGGAGCAAGGAATCAGCCACCCCTCCGTATCAGGAAGTCTTGAATAATGAAACTCGAGCCTTGGCAGATTGCATGAAAAAAACTTTATTGTACCATGGTCCACAGAAAAAACATTGTTTCAGACCTGTGCTAATGACCTAGCACAGGTATGAAACGTTTTTGTGTGTGGACCATGGTATAATAAAGTTTTTTTTCATGCAATCTGCCAAGGCTGGAGTTTCTTTTTTCAAGACTTTATAAAAAATATTGGAACATGGTAGCAAAATCAGATTATGAGTTACCTGGTTGCACATAAAGTTTCTGACATTTTCATGTGCATTACAGTTTAACTTAAATGCTTAAAGGGACATAAAATAGGTTGAGATCGGTGCATATCCTAAAAGGGCTAATTAAAAATTGCTTGCATAAAAAAAATTGTTTAAAAAATTTGTTATAAGAATTAGCACATTTAAGGGACGTGAAACCCCAATTTTTTTTCCCATTCAGATAGCGCACGTCTGTAAATAACTTTCTAATTTACTTCCATTTTATTTATATATCTATATCAAAAGGTAGATCAGGATATGCCAGTAGATCTGTAAGTGATGACCAGATGATCAGGAGGCTGTTGTGTATAACAAATAGCACTTGCAAGCCTCATAACAAGAGTTAGACCCTTTCTCACTAAAGTATGGTCATCCTGATCTAAATGAATAAAACTCTCCATTTCACTTTAAAACATGTGTAATATTGTGGTTGAAAATAACAACCAGACATTTAAATACAGCCACAGAATAGTCAGACATACAACTAAACCTGTAAAAACATGTATTGCAGACATAAGATCTCCTATTATTTGTTTGACCAATATCCTCTTAGATTTGATGCAGTTGGTAATCTGCTTTTTCCTAATCAGTTAAAAATCAAGAGAATAGTTAAATATACTGGAGAAGCTTGGAATTCCTGTAAAAATACAGTTGTGGTAAGGTCAGAACTGGCAGCTTCTAATGAATTGCAAAGCACTGTAGCTAAACATTCTTTACATGCCAATTAACTTGCAATGAGCCAATCTGAAAACAGTCATGTGATATGACACACTATTCTTATACAGTAGCCTCATTCTTATTCTGGAGTTTGAATGAGGTTTATGCGGATGTACATTTGGCTAAAATATCTTCTTATATATAGATAATATATAGATATTTTATAGGGATATGTAACCGTAAATAAATGCTAAACATAATGGTGTATTCAAAACAAAGATTAGCCTGAGAATAATATGTAAATGTATTAGTTTTTTACAATTATATTAGTTAAAATGTTAAAGATAGAAGTGTAAAGGTTTAGTTTCTATAAAGTAGTGGGCACTGCCATATTTGAACTTACGTTTTCTATGTATCTTTCTTTCGGCTGAAGAGAATTAGGAATAGATGTAAATCTGGCAATAAAAAGGTGTTTGTGAACAAGGCTGTGCGGAAACCCTGTTAGATAATTACTTTACAAACCTATATTTTACACAGCCTGGTTTATAGCTGTCCCTTATGGTCCTCAGCAGAAACGAGAGGTAAATAGACTTAAAGGGGCACTGGACTATAACAATTGTTTCCCCTTAAAGGGACAGTACACTGTAAAATTGTTTTTCCATAAATGTATTTTAAATGACTTGTTATACCAACTGCAGAGTATAAAATATTTGAGAAATTGCATTTTCAGGTTTATTTGTGTATCTGAAGTAGCTGGTTTCGTGCTTTTAAACCACAGCCTATTACAATGGGTTGAGCTTCAGGTATTTTCAGATCTCATTATGTTATCACTTTTATGTACACAGACTTGCTTCCTTATCTTATATTTGTCTGGAACACCAAAGCTCAATACATAGAGAGAACAATGGAAAATTACAATTTTATTACTTAGCTATCATGCCCTCCACTGAGGGTGTAACTTCTTCTGCTGGCTGTGTTTACTTAGGCTTGTCAATAGCGTATACGCCAGTATCAAAACTTTCAGTATAGGTTGGGAAACCACAAGCTAAATCAGCTATTTCAAATGCTGAAATATGAGTAAAGGAGCTACTTGCAACCAATTTAATACACTCTAGCAGGTAAAAAGGATCATTGGGAATAATTTAAAGGGGAGAAAGTTTTTGGGTGAACTGTCCCTTTAAGGTGTTCCAAATGATTTGTTGAGTATTGGAAATTGTTACTTCATTTTTATTTTTGTATTTTAAATACATGTTTAAACCAAACACCTATTCTTCTCAAGGACATGCCCTTAAAAATGTGCTGAGCCTGCAGGTAAAGCAGACCTGCTAACATTTTCTATTCCTAAACATAGTTTGTGACCAGCCAGAATTGGCATGTCAATACCAACCAGCTATTTCAGTTTTAAAAATCTGTCTCTCTCCTACCCCCACATGGAGATTACTTAGTTCTATTGTCTCCTGTTTACATAGCCTTTCTATAAAGAATAAATCGGTTATTCATGGTTCCAGTGTAGGTGGTGATTTCTTCAGTACAATGTCCCTTTAAGTTCAAGCATGGTAGCTTCCATTAATTTGTTACTTAGAAAACCAACAATTTTCAGTTAAATTAAAAGAAAATGGGACAAAATAAATAATAAAGATATATTGCAAGGTTTTTTTTTTTGTTTTGTTTTTTTTTAACCGAACATAAACGTTTTATATTGCAAACTCCCACTGTTTAACATCCTTTTAATGCTAGTTTGCAACTTAGGAGCCTGAGCTCACAATTCAAGAGCTGTCAGTGAAGTGCGACAGATAAATGTATATCATAAAATCAGAAATACAAATATAGGAGCCATGGATCCCGGTCTCAACCCTGTGCTAAGAATTTAATTTTCTAAGGGATATGCAGCCCAAATGTTTTCTTTTGTGTTTCAGACAGGACAAACAATTCACAATAGTTTCCTATTTACTTTTATTAAATTGTCTTTGTTCATGATATTCTTTGTTGAAGAGATACCTAGGTATGTGTCTGGAGCACTATATGGCAGGAAATAGCGCTGCCATTTAGTGCTCTTGCAGATGGATAACATTCTTGCTGCTCTAAAGTGCTTCAGACACGTGCACACTCCTGAGCTTATGACTCTCGTTTAAACAAGATACCAAGAGAGCACAGGTAATTTGATAATAAAAGTAAATTAGATAGAAGTGGTATACAGGATTGGTGGTTTAACTTGCATTATCCAGCTGTTGCAACCCGATGTGGTCATGACAAATCACTGTGATCCTGGGATTCCATTGCATATCACAATACTATATATATATCTGTAATAAGAAACAGAAGAGCTCATAGTTTGTTTTATGCTTGTAAAATGATGCAGCATATACTGGCATAGCTCAGGCAGTGAATTATTTTGAGCTGATGGTTATTATAATATTATATGAGAGTTGGATTTGTTATTTAAAGGGACACTGAACCCTAATTTTCTCTTTCCTGATTCAGATGGAGCATGCAATTTTAAGCAACATTCTAATTTACTCCTATTGTCAATTTTTCTTCGTTCTCTTGCTATCTTTATTTGAAAAAAGACATCTAAGCTTTTTGTTTGGTTCAGAACTCTAGACAGCACTTTTTTTATTGGTGGATGAATTTATCCACCAATCAGCAAGAACAACCCAAAAATGGGCTGGCATCTAAACTTAAATTCTTGCATTTCAAATAAAGATACCAAGAGATAATAATTTGATAATAGGAGTAAATTAGAACGTTGCTTAAAATATCATGCTCTATCTGAATCACGAAAAAAAAAATTTGGGTTTAGTGTCCCTTTAATGTTATTTCATAGAAAACGTTTGGCATGCCCTAAATAAACATTGTTTCACGTAGCGGTTTTGTACAAAATCTAAATACAAATGAACAATGTTAATCATTTTGTTTTTATTACAATATTTTACTTCTTGTCTAGATAAATTCTGTTCTTTCGTAGTAAACCTGGTTGTATGTTCATAACTTATTTAATGATTTTATTATTTTTTAAAGCAAATTACAGAACAAACTTTGTTTAACTTATTTGCTAATGTTAAGCTTTGAGAAATGTGCATTTAATCTCATGGTAGCTAGACAGGGTTGCTGTGTGTTTCAGCCCTCATTGACAGTCAAATTGGTTAACTTTATGTGCCTTAGAGGTTTGGAGAAGATAAGCTTCCATGCCATGAAAGAGCTTTTTTTTTAACACAGTATAGAAAGGCTACTTTAGTACAGTCTGTGACAAATGATCTTTTCCAACAGCAAATACCAAATCAGAACACAGATCTCATTGAAAAGTCCATCTAATGATGTGTAACAAAAATGAAGAAATCTCTTCAGTGGCATTATTCTAATTTTAGCTGGAATGTTAAAAAGGCAGCTGCAGTCAGCTGAGAGCTGAGCTTCTAGTTCAAAATGTATGGGAAGCCACACTTTTTCAGATGAATAATAGAGCATTCGTTTCGTCATCTATAAGCTGTGTTGCTGAAAGCTCAGGGGAGAGCACGTAATTGCTCTAGTGGAAGCAGATATCTGTAGCATGCAACTAGGGCTATCTACATGTTGCAGAGAGGAAGCACCAAAATACCTCTATTGACTTGTATTCTTCAGCATGTACAAGGGATATATGAAACAGGCAATATGTGTGACACACCAGCTATTTAGGAGGAAACTGGGATTAATCTGTTCCACCGCCCTATGCTTCTTTTGGTACCTTCCAGAGAAATCTGTGTAGATGTATTTTTAGCTTGCTGTACCCGGCATCAATATGACAACATAATTCAGTCTTTACATCTGTAAGCAGCTTTTACAGTGCTTTATTTTCTGCCAGCTGCAGTTTCCAAAGGATGTCACAGCACTGGTAAGAAACGCACAGAAGCCATTTCTGTGATCTTTATATGGAATGTTTATTTTTTTCTTCTTCATTTAATATGTCTGAAACCCCTAGCCTGTTAACACAGCCTGGTTGTTTAATGCTTGGTTAATGGTTAACATGAAAATCTGCATGTGCTGCTTGAAGATGATTTTCCCCATACAATTGTGAAAAATAACACTGTGGAACACTGTCTGTAGAAGATTTGTGTTTGTTGCACCAGGGTTCCGAGCCTCGCCCTCCCCTTCTGTAGTTCTGCTATGTTCATGGCTGCATACACAGGCTTTATAACCTTATGATTGCAAGGAATAGACAGGCAATAAGCATGTTACAGTTCAAGCAGGAAATGCTGTAATATGATACCACACCTGAACTGTATAAAAACCCTTGGATGGCATTTCTAATTTTTTTTCCTTCACTGCATTGATATGCTCTGCAGTCAGCACTTGCTTAATGGCAATGGACACGAAGCATTTATGTCTTAAATGATATGATTTAGTAAAATAATTTTTAGCTTTCAGCATTTTATTTTATCACCCTAATTCCCTTTAAACCCTTGTATGCTGTAATTGTGTCAAAATGATTACTGAAGCGTCTTACGTTACTCAGGTGAAATGGGTGAGACGTGCCAAATTTAATTTAACCATTTTTCTTAGAAGCCAATCTGTAAAGTGCAAGGTAAGTTCTTATTTCACAAAGTAGAACGAAAATATTTTGGACAAATGTATTGCTTAGTTTATTTCATAGGCTGGCTGTTTACAATGCTAACTAAATATGTTGACATTTGTATGCTACCTTTTAAATATTTTCATTCATTTAAAGAGGTGTTGATCCACCACTTATTTACACATCAGGTAATTTTTTGTAGTATAATTTCGAGCTTATTAAATTTACTACATTTTATCACACATTAAATGTGTATATAAGTGTCTATCTCTGTGTGTGTATGTTGGTATATATGTATATAAATGTGTGTATAAATAAATATATATGTGTGTTTATATATTTATATAAATGTTTGTGTGCGTTATATATATATATATATATATATATATATATGTATATGTATATATATATATATATGTATATATATATATATATATGTATATATATATATATATACACACCTATATACACATATATGTGTGTGTGTGTGTATATATATATATATATATATATATATATATATATATATATATATATATATATATATATATATATGTATGTATGTATTTTTTATATATATATGTATGTATGTATGTAAAAATATCACAATGGTACAGGACTATTGGACCACTGGAATATTCAAGCCCCGTGTGTGTGTGTGTTATATATTTAGTATTAAAAACTAGCTGGTATACCTTAATACAATTTCTCATATTTAATGTTTGGTTTTCTAAAAATTTTATATTTCTGCCTAGGCATATTCCCAAGATGCTTACCTAAAAGGAAATGAAGCCTACAGTGGAAATGCCCACAATATCCCTGAACCTCCACCGATATGTTATCCCAGAATAAAGCCAACTGCAACGGTCATGGCACAGCCAGTTGAAGTTCCACCTCCAAGCTCCTCATTGGTTAAGCAGCAATCTATTCGGCCAGTGCGGACAGCAACACCACCAGACAGAAGTTACAGAGTTGAAATACAAGTGCCTCCTTCACCAACGGATATTGTTAAATCAAACACAGCAGTGTGTATTAGCAATGAAGCTGTTAGAACTATTATTGTGCCTTCCGAGAAGGTTGTAGATCGTTCATCAGTTAGAGTCAATCGAGCTGGCCCCTCACACAGGACTGAAGAGGTAAGGTATGGTTTAGCAGATCCATCTACTTTTAAAACAAAAACAAGGACCACATCACCACCTTCTGCCACTCCCACTTTAGTGCCGATAGTTCCATTTAGTCGGCAGTTAGATAATAATGGATTAATGGGTAAACCACCTAGCTACGGAGGACATACTGAAAGCATGTTTAACTCTAGGACAGCAATCCAAGGGGAAGAATCTCCATCTCCTACAAATCATTATTTATCCCCAAATTCCCACCAGCATATAGACTGGCGAAACTATAAAACCTACAAAGAATATATTGATAATAGACGTTTGCAAATGTATGGCTGCAGAACAATACAGGAAAGACTAGACAGCCTTAGAGCAGCATCGCAAAACACAAATGATTACAACCCAATGTTGCCAAATCGCCCTTCTGTGCAAGTGCGTCGAAGAAGTACCTCCCATGACAGAGTTCCTCAGTCTGCCCAAATTCGGCAAAGGAGTGTTTCTCAAGAAAGATTAGAAGATACAGTGTTAATGAAAGAATGGCCCAGAAGTGCTTCTCAAGATACTTTGACAACACCAGTCTTTGTTCCCCGTAACCACAGATCGGAATCATGGGATTATCTTGAAAGGCAGGGTGACAAACACTTTGTTCCAGATTCTCAAGAATCTAATGTAGAGCGAAAGCACAATTATAAATGGTCAGGATTTACTGAGCAAGATGATAGAAGAGGTATTTATGAGCGACCTAGACAGCATACATTGCATATGTCTATTCGATCACCTAATTATGCCGCAGCCCCTCTTGCCTACAGTTCTGACAATAGACGAGTTGGTTCTAGAGTTTTGACCTCCTCACATCCACTACAAAAAGTTCCATCTGATGTAAAAACTGTACAACCTACTAGAAACTTTCAGACTTCATCTTGCAGAGTTGCACATCCTAGACAGACTTTATCTGAAAGACCAGGTTTTGCTATTTCTAAAAGTAACTCTGTGAAAGCCTCAAATCCTAATGCAGCTAAACCATTTTCTCTTAATGTAAAATTAGAAGATAATGTCATAAAAGACCAAAAAGTAGTGAACCACATACATATAAGTAGTCCTGTAAGCTTGCCGAAAAAGCCACAGACAGACTCTGGCTCTAGTATCAAATCTTCTATTTCACCTTCATCTCCTCCAATTATCCCCAAATCAGAACCCCAAGCTACAAATAGTACAACTACCTCTGACCATGTAGAACTTCAAAAAAGGCATAGCTCTGAAGAAAATGTCCAGCAATTCACTACAGAATTCAATTCTGGGGATTTAAAAGATTCAGTAGTTTTGAGGGAAAAACCTCCATCTGGCCGCCAGACACCACAGCCTATAAGACACCCATCGTACATCTTTGCAGTCAATGAGCAGGAGACTGTATCAGACACTACCTGCTGGTTGCCCAATGATGCCCGTCGAGAAGTAAATATAAAAAGAATTGAACAGAAGAAAGCGTCCGGCTCTAATTCACCTGGGGACTCCCTGGCATCCATCCCTTTCATAGGTAAGTTCACCATATGTCATTTTTTACGTTTGTTGTCAATGAAATTCTTATATGCTTCGTCTTGGTTTTCTCAAACAGGGCTTTATAAATCGTGAGGATAGTGATGCTTTGGCTCCTAACATTCTGTAGTTCTATATCATTCTCTGTCTCTTAAAGGGACACTGAACACAGTTTTTTTCTTTGGTGAATTAGATAGAGCATGCAATTTTAAGCAACTTTCTAATTTACTCCTATTAATTTTTCTTCATTCTCTTGCTATTTTTATTTGAAAAAGAAGGCATCTAAGCTAAGGAGCCAGACAATTTTTGGTTCAGTACACTGGACAGCACTTGTTTATTGGTGGGTGAATTTATCCACCAATCAGCAAGAACAACCCAGGTTGTTCACCAAAATGGGCTGGCATCTAAACTGACATTCTTGCTTTTCAAATAGATACAAAGAGAATAAAGAAAATGTGATAATAGGAGTAAATTAGAAAGTTGCTTAAAATGTCATGCTCTATCTAATTCACAAAAGAAAAAATGTGGGTTAAGTGTCCCTTTAACAATATGAATGCTACATCTTCTCAGTGTCATCTCTTATTCTATACTTTTCTATAAATCTATACTTTAAAGTAACATGAAACAGTTTTTTTTTTCATTCATGATTCAGATAGAGTATAACATTTTAAACCACTTTCCAATTTACTTCTATTATCAAATTAGCTTCACTTTTTTTGGTATCCTTTTTTGAAGGAGCAGCAATGCACTACTGGGAGCTAGCTGAATGCATTGGGTAAACCAATTACAAGAGGCATATATGTGCAGCCACCAGTCAACAGCTAGTTCCCAGCAGTGCATTGCTACTCATGAGCCTACCTAGGTATGTTTTTCAACAAAGGATACAAAGAGTACATTGAAAAGTTGTTTAAAATTGTATGAGCGGAATCGTGAAAGTTTAGATTTGACACATTTTTATAGCAAAATGTATTATATTGGTTTTCATAGTGCAGTTTTTGTTGTGCTAGGAAAGAAAGTGTAAAAATGGTTGTGTAATTAAAATATTTAGCATTCTGTGGTAAATGGGCCAAACCGCCTTCTCCGAACAGAATCATCCAAAGGCTCCTGGGAGAATCATCCAGAGGCTCTGTTGCCACCTTGTTATTAACTTTACTCAGCTATGTGCATTGTGTTTATGGCAGGTGCTTTTTAAATAGTTGATCATATATATTAGTTGCTTAATTTTAAATAAAGAAATGATCTCATTTGGTTGAGTTAGCTGTATCTGGGCCACTTGTATTTCTACCTACATAAAATAGCGATTATATTAGATGTTTTCTAATTGGTAGTCATCCAACGTATTTGCATGGACCAGTATGAAAGCGTGTTACTACTGGTACTAGCTGGATAAGGAAGTTTCTGTTTTGTTTTTCTTCAAGGAAATCTGGAATTTCACAATTTTTTAGAAGAAAATAATAATTGCCTTTTTCAGATTTTCTTTGAGGAAGCTATTGTAACCCGACCTGTCAGGTTATGAAGCATATTAATTGTCAGTAAACACCTTGTAACAGACATTTCTGTTCCGCTGTTATAGAATAACAGATCAGCCAAGTCTTAACCCTTTAATGACCACAGCACTTTTCCATTTTCTGACCGTTTGGGACCAAGGTTATTTTTAAATTTTTGCTGTGTTTGTGTTTAGCTGTAATTTCCCTCTTACTCATTTACTGTACCCACACATATTATATACCGTTTTTCTCGCCATTAAATAGACTTTCTAAAGATACCATTATTTTCATCATATCTTATAATTTACTATAAAAAAAATTATAAAATATGAGGAAAAAATGGAAAAAAACACACTTTTTCTAACTTTGACCCCCAAAATCTGTTACACATCTACAACCACCAAAAAACTCCCATGCTAAATAGTTTCTAAGTTTTGTCCTGAGTTTAGAAATACTCAATGTTTACATCTTCTTTGCTTTTTTTGTAAGTTATAGGGCCATAAATACAAGTAGCACTTTGCTATTTCCAAACCATTTATTTTTTCAAAATTAGCGCTAATTACATTGGAACACTGATATCTTTCAGGAATCTCTGAATATCCATTGACATGTAAATATTTTTTTTTAGAAAACATCCCAAAGTATTGATCTAGGCCCATTTGGTATATTTCATGCCACCAAATGCGATCAAATACAAAAAATCGTTCACTTTTTTCACAAATTTTTTCACAAACTTTTGGTTTCTCACTGAAATTATTTACAAACAGCTTGTGCAATTATGGCATAAATGGTTGTAAATGCTTCTCTGGGATCCCCTTTGTTCAGAAATAGCAGACATATATGGCTTTGGCATTGATTTGTGGTAATTAGAAGGCCACTAAATGCCACTGCGCACCACACGTGTATTATGCCCAGCAGTGAAGGGGTTAATTAGGGAGCATGTAGGGAGCTTTTTGGGGTAATTTTAGCTTTAGTGTAGTGTAGTAGACAAGTATTGATATAGGCCCATTTTGGTATATTTCATGCCACCATTTCACCGCAAATGCGGTCAAATTAAAAAAAAAAAAAACGTTAAATTTTTCACAATTTTAGGTTTCTCACTGAAATCATTTACAAACAGCTTGTGCAATTATGGCACAAATGGTTGTAAATGCTTCTCTGGGATCCCCTTTGTTCAGAAATAGCAGACATATGTGGCTTTGGTGTTGCTTTTTGGTAATTAGGCCACTAAATGCCGCTGCGCATCACACGTGTATTAAGGCTAGCAGTGAAGGGGTTAATTATGTGGCTTGTAGGGAGCTTGCAGGGTTAATTTTAGCTTTAGTGTAGAGCTCAGCCTCCCACCTGAAACATCAGACCCCCTGATCCCTCCCAAACAGCTCTCTTCCCTCCCCCACCCCACAATTGTCCCCGCCATCTTAAGTACTGGCAGAAACTCTGCCAGTACTAAAATAAAAGGTATATTTGTTTTTTGTTTTTTTTGTTTGTTTGTTTTTTTAAGCATATTTACATATGCTGCTTTGTAGGATCCCCCTTAGCCCCCAACCTCACTGATCCCCCACCAAACAACTCTCTAACCCTCCCCCTCCGCCTTAGCGGGCGCCATCTTGGGTACTGGCAGCTGTCTGCCAGTACCCAGTTTAGTAAAAAGAGGAATCTTTTTTTTTTTTTTTTTTTTTTTTTTTTTAATGCCTTTTTCTGTAGTGTAGCTTCCCCCCACCAACCTCCCACCACTTGCAAATCACTTAGAAACTTTACAAGATATATATTTTTTTCCATATTTATTAGTTATTTTCAGATTTGTTTTCTGTAGTGTAGCGGTTCCCTCCCGCACACGCCCGCCTGCCACCCCCCCCGTGCACGCGCGCGCCCCGATCCCGCCCCCTGCACGTTACACGGCGCATCGATGGCCGCCTCCCAAGTCTGCTCCCACCCACCAACGATACCGGCCATCGATGTCCGGTGCAGAGAGGGCCACAGAGTGCAATAACCGGAAAGCAGCTGGAAGCGAGCAGGATCGCTTCCAGCTGCTTTCCACACCGAGGACGTGCAGGGTACGTCCTCAGGCGTTAACTGCCTTTTTTTGAGGACGTACCCTGCACGTCCTCGGTCGTTAAGGGGTTAAAGGAATATGGAAACTCAATTTGTTTTCTTCCATGATTCAGACAGAGCATGCAATATTGAGCAACTTTCTACTTTACTCCTTTTATCAAATTTTATTTATTTATTCTTACCAAGACACCAAGAGAATGAAGCAAATTTGATGATAGAAGTAAACTATAGAGTTGGGTAAAATGGTATGCGTTGCCTGAATCGTGAAAGAAAATAATGGGTTTCATGTCCCTTTTAAAGAGGATTCATACATAGTGGCACTCCTGTGCAGGACGCAGCTGGTGATTGGCGGTTACGTGTGTACGCTGCGCCAACTCACTCACTGGCAGCGACCTGCTCAGGAGCTGCAATGTGCATCTGGCACAGAGCAAGCACAGATCTATGTTTTCAAGTTGTAAAATGCATTGGAAATTGCACTTGAGTGTTTGTAATGAAATAATTTGCCTGAGTGCAAAAGATTAATAAAGTTACAAAAATAGTGAGCACTGGATTTTTAAGTTTATTTTAAAAAAAAATATCTGTAGAAGGGTTGACTGAGCCTGAAATGTCATACATGTTTTAAATAGATGATTAATTCTGTAAAAATGAAAAAAGTAAGCCAACTCTTTTCACTTTTGAAAGTATATTGTAAATATGGATCACTTTAATTTAAAACCATGACTAGCAAATGTTATGTTCTAACTAAGCCCCATTCAGTTCAACAGTTAATACTTTGAGATTTTGTTGTAAAATGTTTAGTTATACATAATAATACAACTTTTGCAATATACTTTCTTTAATTGTTTTACCCCCTTTTCCATATATTTTTGAGACTTTTCTAATTTTAGAGCTGGAAAAGCACCCTGCTGACTTATCAAGGCTAACCCTGCTACATATATTTCCCTAAATGGCTTTAGCACATAATAAATGGAAAAACAACCACTTTATACTAACATAATGACTTTGGCTAGCCTTGTCAAGATGTTAATTTTGTTTTTAAAATGTTTACACGTTGGACATGTTGTTCAATAGCAAGACAACAGTAATGTCTTGTAATTACAAACTGTTTAAAGGGACATAAAACCTAAAAATTGTCTTTCATGATTCAGATATAACATAAGATTAGAAACCGCTTTCCAATTTACTTCTATTATCAAATTTTCTTTGTTTTCTTATCCCTTGTTGAAAAGAAGAGAGGTTGTATGTGTCTGCAGTACTTATATGGCAGCAGTTTTGCAGCAATGTTATACATTAGAAAGACCACTAGATGACAGAACTATTTCCTGTCATGTAATGCTCCAGACTCCTATCTATATATCTCTTCAACAAAGAATTACAGGAGAACAAACAAAATGTGATGCTTTAAGTAAATTGGAAACATGTTTTAAATTGTATAATCATGAAAGTAACATTTTAGGTTTCTTGACCTTTAAATGTCCCTTTAAATAGACTATTCAAAAATAATTCCCTGTTTATATGAATTTTCTAGTGTACGATTTAAATTGTCATCTAGTAATGTATTCTAGCTTTTTATTTATGCCTGGGTGATAGACTGATTCATACATTGACACACTAGTTCTGAATATATTGTTTAATGAGGTTTTATTTCGGCTAATAATTTATATTTCCTTGTCAAGTGCTTATGTCATTGTCTCTAGTCCTGTTTTGCGATACAGTATTACAGCCAACATGAAACAAAAATGTGGAGACATTAATGATATATTTTAAAGAAAAGAGAATTGTTCTATTTTTTTTCCTGTTTCCTTATAAAAAAAAGGTGATAAACTGATGTCTGCACAAGCCAATGGGATTAGCATGTTGTGGCACGTATGCAACGTTTCACGATAAGCATTAGGAAACAAGGGTTTGGCTCTATTTAAACAGACATTATTTTTCTTCTTGACAAGTGTGGCCACAATCCAAATTAGCTGTAGAGGGGAAAAAAGATCAATGTCCCTTTAAAGAGACAATGCTACTGAAATGAAACCTGTTGTAGATAATTGGTATAAACATATTTATGTTAATGGAACATAACCAGTATAAAGTAAATTCCTGTATAACGTTAGAGCATATTAAAGGGTTAAACACACAATTTTGTTTTTTAATTTTGTATAAAGGACTAAGATAATACCCATTATTATTCAATAAAACTATGATTGTGGCATTTCAGAACTTCATATTACTTGTTCTAAAAGTAAATAAATCAATGAATTATAGCTACTTTTAAGCTACAAACAGTGTGGTACATTCATTGCTATAGTGCCCTACACGTTTTCAAGGGTTATCAACCATTTGGAACTAAATGTCCACAGTAATTAGCATTTTTTCAGTAACAAGTAATATCACCAACAAACTATAACAGTAATTATTCTAATATATCTCTGTAGCTTTCAAGGTTTATTTATATATATATATATATATATATATATATATATACACACAGTATATATATATATATATATATATATATATATATATATATATCTATATATATATACAGTATGTGTGTGTATATATATTTAAAGGGAAACTGTACTATAACCCCCCACCCCCACATGTTTATTGGAAATTGTTCCTTTAGTTTTATTAAAACAATTTAACAGATTGTGCTCCAGGAAACCACGGCCCATAATGGAAATGTCAGTACTTAAATTGTAAACGTTTATGATTCCGATAGATCATGCAATTTTAAGTAACTTTCCAATTTAGTTCTGTGTTCAAATTTGCTTTGTTCCTTTGGTATCCTTTGTTAAAAAGTTGGCTCCAGAGCAGCAATTCACTACTGAGAGCAAACTGAGCACTTTAGATTAGCCAATGATAAGGAGCATATAGGTTTAGTCACCAATCTGAAGTTAGCTCCCATTAGTGCATTGATGCTCCCGAGCCTAGGTTTACTCCAACAAAAGATACCAAGAGAACTAAGCAAACCTGATAGTAAACGCAAGGTGGAAAGTTGGTTAATTGCTGCTCTATCTGATTAATGAAAGTTTAATTTTGACTTTACTGATCCTTTACAAATAAAACAGCAATGTTCTTCTTTCCATTAAAGCCATAGCTATATGTATAATAGAGCCTGAGCTAAAATGGATTGTTGTCTAAGTGAATAAAACAATGTTTTGCACCCTGGGTGATTGAAGAGAATTTCAGTGCCTGTATTTTGCTTGAGATTTTAAACAGCAGCTTTTACCCCTGAAGTACAATTGGTGTCATTTTTGTTAGCGAAATCTACGTAATATAATGACCCATTCTAAATATTTTGTGTAGTCACTTTGATACAAAACATTGTTTACTAATTTTATCATTTTTATTTATTATTTTTATTATTTTTTTTTAATTGATTGAATAATTGAGCAGTGAAACATGAATATTTAAGATGTTTTATTTCACTCATGAGCTATCTAAATAAATGAATAAAGCTCTGCAAATAGTACCATAAAGATGGTAACGGAACAACCCGAGTCAATAGTATTGTACCTCTCTTAATCTTTTCTTTTTTTTTCTTCCTTTGGTTGCCATGGCCATATTACTACAGAGCACGGGGTGGATGCCAAATACTTTCACTGGTGCACAATATCTATTAAAGCAACATGTTAATGCTATAATTAAATGCTCTAATTCAGGGTTCTTCAAACTACGGGTCGTGACCGATTACTGGGACGCAACACCATGTTTACCGAGTCTTGACACTGGGTGTGTGTGTGTGTTGTATGAGAGTGTGTGTGTGTTGTATATTGTATGAGGGTGTTTGTGTGTGTGTGTTGTATATTTATGAGGGTGTTTGTGTGTGTGTGTTGTATATTTATGAGGGTGTTTGTGTGTGTTGTATATTGTATGAGGGTGTTTGTGTGTGTGTGTTGTATATTGTATGAGGATGTTTGTGTGTGTGTGTTGTATATTGTATGAGGGTGTGTGTGTTGTATATTGTAAGAGTGTCTTTGTGTGTGTGTTGTATATTGTATGAGTGTATTTGTGTGTGTTGTATATTGTATGAGGGTGTGTGTTGTATATTGTATGAGTGTGTGTGCGCGTGCATTATTACCTTTTACAACACTTTCAAGTTTAACTACAATCGGATAAGATATGCACACATTTTAGTCACTTTGCCAAAATGGCAGTTATCTTTTATATTACTTCAGAAATTTTCAGACCAAGCATAAAAATAAGGTCAGAAAGTATGTGGTATCATTGCTCTGGGTCTTGGGGAAAAAAAGTTTGACGAACCCTGCTCTAATTTATATGTTGCTTGGTACTTTGTGGGCGGGGCTGCCTTTCATTATATATTTTGTCCATTTTTTCTGTAATATGCCTGGATTTTGTTGGCTTTTCAATTCCTGTTGAAAGTTGAAGTGCAGACTCTGCTATATATTCCACACAGTCATTGGTTGCACATTCTAGTGACACATTTATAGCTGACCCTGATTGGCCTCACAAAGGGTACAACATGGTGGTTGGTGCCTATTGCTTTATGAAACTAAACTTTACACATATTCCTTAAACATTTAAACAATGAAAGTAATTTAAAACAAAATACTGCTTATTATTCTCAGGCTAATCTTTGCTTTGAAATCATTATTTGTTTAGCGTTTAATGTTCCTTTAATACCCACTCTATTATCAAGTTTGGTCTTGGAATTGTACATAACCAGCCCATTAAAACGCACTGAAGCCTTGTTGTTCTTTTTGTATCTATCTCTGTATTTAAGGTACAGGTCTGGGAATAAAAATAAAATATAGTAAAAAGGATATGAGTAACTCTTCTTTGTTATCACTGTCTACCTAGTGATGAAATGCCATAGCTCTAGGAGAATGAGTCAATGTCTATAGCAGACAATAACAAGGAGCAAAGATCAGCTGTATTATGTACCGGTTCTACACGCTCGCTATTTCATTAAAAGAAGTACTGCAGAGAAACAAAGGTTACATTTTGTATTACTATTGGTCACAAGTAATATCTTTTAAAGGGACAGGAAAGTCGAAATTAAACTTTCATGATACAGAGGATGCGGATGTAAAGGGACAGTCTAGTCGAAATTATACTTGCATGATTCAGATAGGGCATGCAATTTTTCAAACAACTTTCCAACTTTTTTTTTACTTTTATTATCAAATTTGCTTTGTTCTCTTGATATTTTTGGTTGAAAGCTAAACCTAGGTAGGCTCATATGCTAATTTCTAAGAACTTGGAGGCTGACTCTTATCTCAGTGCATTTTTACAGTTTTTACAGCTAGACAGTGCTAGTTCATGTGTGCCATATAGATAACATTGCACTCACTTCTTTGTAGTTATTTATGAATCAGCACTGATTGGCTAAAATGCAAGTCTGTCAAAAGAACTGAGATAAGGGGACAGTCTGCAGAGGCTTAGATACAAGGTAATCACAGAGGTAAAAAGTGTATTAATACAACCGTGTTGGTTATGCTAAACTGGGGAATGGGTAATAAAGGGATTATCTATCTTTTTAAACAATAAACATTTTCAAGTAGACTTCCTATTAAAAGATTTTTTTTTTCAGTTTACACATTTTACTTCATTCTCTTGGTATCCTTAAAAAGCAAACCTCTTGGTAGGCCCAGGAGCAGCAATGCAGTACTGTGAGCTAGCTGGTGATTGGCGGCCATACACATTTTCTTGTCATTGGCTCATCAGACATGTTCAGCTAGCTCCTAGTAGTGTATTGCTTCTCTGGAGCAGACTTTTACTGTGTTTAACCCCTCTTCCAGGAGTTTAACACATAGTTATTTACAAGCAATAAGAAAATAATCTAAACATTTTATTTTTGCACTCCTATGTGCCTTTAAAAAGACAATCTGATGGAAAGGTTTTTTTATTCCAGACACCACAATATGAAAGTATAAAGGGAAAGCAAAACTGTACTATCTGGTACGTACATTTATGAATGTTCTTTAAAAGAACTTAAAATCATGGTAGACAAACTACAAAGGCCTTCCCAGACTTGCATGTATGCTAATTAATATTGCTAAACAAGAATGTGTCTATATAAAGAGACATTACTGGTCTCCAAAGTGCCTGTTACAAAACAGAATTGTCCCTGAGCAGAGACTGCTGCCACTTGGTTATTTCCCAGAATCCATCACACAACTGAACAGTATGTAATTGTACAGAATACAGTTATCGTTATATAGTGTGTGATGTTACACATATACTTCCTGTGGTCAACAGCCAAAAGCAGTTGTAATCCGCGTATTGGAAGAAAGTATTTGTAAATACAATAATAATAGTAGTCAACAGCTGGGCATCAGCAACTATACCATTCTACTGGTTTATAAAGAAATTGTTGACATAGTTATTGACTTCTACTTAGCTTTTTAAAGTCTTAAATAACCAATAGGACAGGGTATGTAATGGGTTGGAAATATACAATAAAGCAACCTACTGGATTATCAACACATATAGTAATACAATAACACTGATCATATATGGCGTATGAGGCTGTATAACATGCGTTTCCTTTTAATCTCTTTAAATGTATGCACTACTGTTTATTCTTCCACTCATGCACTACAGAAAGATGTGGCCTGCAAAGTAAACCGAATACTAGACAAGGTAATGCCATTGAGTAGCTGAGATATTGAATACTATATGTAATAAGGTAAAACTAATCTCTTACCCAGCCTTTGACTTTACATAGCATCACTAGTCATATATTATATATCTACACAACATATATCTGAAATGTGCTTAGAACAATAAGGTATGACATTCAGTTGGGGGATTTTCTATTAGCAGAGTGAAATGGTGGATCAGTAGAAATCCACGTTTTCTCTGATCTAACAGTTGTTTAAATACCAGCTAATCATTCTCACACGTGAGCTTGCTCGGCACTAATAGGAAATATATATATATTTGTGCGAGGTCTACACAATCCCTAACATTATGCATTCAGGAATGTGGGGAAAAGTTGCCAATTAAATGTAATTATGAAACTCAGTTACAAAAGTAAAATTAAACCGCTTAAATGTATTGTATAGATAAACAGTTTTTTGCCATTACACTCGAGTGTAATGGAGGAAAAAGTGAAAAATCTGATGGAGAAAATCGTTAGCGACATTAGACAGGAAAAAAAAAATATAGAGACAAAATAGTCAAAATTGAAGTGCTTGCACGATGCACTCACCTTCAATCACTCTGCATGCAACCTATTAAGGGTTTTGATATTTTTTTAATGATATATATTTGTGGTACAATGAGAGAAGATTTCAGTGCAGTTACTATTGCAGACATCCCAACCTGCAAAAACTTATTTCAGGGAGGTGGGTTCACCCGCTACTGCGCCAACCCTCCCCTTCCCAGTTATATATTGGATACCTTTAAACCCTAAGTAAGATACAGACTTATCATTAAAGTAGCTTCTCACTAAAGTCACATTTTAAAAAAAGTAGGTTTATTGCACAACCACATACAACAAACCTTTTTCCCAGTGATCGTACGCTTGTTGAATGCTTAAATATTTTAGAATACGAAGTTTAATTACATGCAGTAAATAAGGTAGTATTTGTGTTTTATTTTATTAGAATAAGTGGGGGCTTTTTGGTTATTGGTGCATGCTTTGAGGGTTCTATATCGTCCCAGCAACTAAAGGCATTCCTTAAAGAAACACTTTTTCCCCGATTTGGGCCACATTGGATCATGGTTCTTGGAGTTTCAGGGAGATTGCATTCCATTTGCTGGCATCAGGGAGCCGCTATTACAATCAGGGAGTCTCCCTGAACTTCAGGGAGAGTTGGGATGTCTGCTATTGTTTTCTAGTTTTGTGTAATGCTGGTGACATTTTTTTTATCATTATTATAATAAAGTGTGGGTACTAGTTGGTAGTTGTATGTACGCAGGTCTTCCCTTCTTTAAACTGGGATAAAGGCTTGGGGAATAGTTAACTCATTGATTGATAAAGGGAACTACAATGCATAGCAACACAAGAACACCGATAAATCATCTCCATGTGTCTTTACTTGAAAGAGAGAAGATCTTGAATTAATACTTTTGTGGTTTCCTTATAATTTTAAAGGGACATGAAACCCAAAAAAATTATTTCATGATTTAGAAAGCGCTTGCAATTTTAAACAACTTTCTAATTTACTTCTATTATCTAATTTGCTTCATTCTCTTGATATCCTTTGCTGAAAAGCATATCTAGATTGGCTCAGTAGCTGCTGATTAGTGGCTGTACATAGATGCATTGTGTGATTGGCTCACCCATTTGTATTGCAATTTCTTCAACAATGGCTATCTAAAGAATGAAGCATATTAGATAATAGAAGTCAATTGGAATGTTGTTTAAAACTGTATTCTCTCTCTGAATCATGTAAGAAAATGTTTGGGTTTTGTGTCCCTTTAAGTTACTTTATTTACTATATCACAGGTGAGTATAGCTTGTGTGTAGGTATAGACATTAAACACTAAATACATTTCTCCAACATAGGTGTGTCCGGTCCACGGCGTCATCCTTACTTGTGGGATATTCTCTTCCCCAACAGGAAATGGCAAAGAGCCCAGCAAAGCTGGTCACATGATCCCTCCTAGGCTCCGCCTACCCCAGTCATTCTCTTTGCCGTTGTACAGGCAACATCTCCACGGAGATGGCTTAGAGTTTTTTAGTGTTTAACTGTAGTTTTTATTATTCAATCAAGAGTTTGTTATTTTAAAATAGTGCTGGTATGTACTATTTACTCAGAAACAGAAAAGAGATGAAGATTTCTGTTTGTATGAGGAAAATGATTTTAGCACCGTAACTAAAATCCATGGCTGTTCCACACAGGACTGTTGAGAGCAATTAACTTCAGTTGGGGGAACAGTGTGCAGTCTCTTACTGCTTGAGGTATGACACATTCTAACAAGACGATGTAATGCTGGAAGCTGTCATTTTCCCTATGGGATCCGGTAAGCCATGTTTATTAAGATAGTAAATAAGGGCGTCACAAGGGCTTATTAGGACTGTAGACTTTTTCTGGGCTAAATCGATTCATTATTAACACATATTTAGCCTTGAGGAATCATTTATTCTGGGTATTTTGATATGATTATATCGGCAGGCACTGTTTTAGACACCTTATTCTTTAGGGGCTTTCCCTAATTATAGTCAGAGCCTCATTTTCGCGCCGGTATGGCGCACTTGTTTTTGAGGACAGCATGGCATGCAGCTGCATGTGTGTGGAGCTCTGATACATAGAAAAGTCTTTCTGAAGGCATCATTTGGTATCGTATTCCCCTTTGGGCTTGGTTGGGTCTCAGCAAAGCAGATTCCAGGGACTGTAAAGGGGTTAAATATAAAAACGGCTCCGGTTCCGTTATTTTAAGGGTTAAAGCTTCCAAATTTGGTGTGCAATACTTTTAAGGCTTTAAGACACTGTGGTGAAATTTTGGTGAATTTTGAACAATTCCTTCATACTTTTTCGCAATTGCAATAATAAAGTGTGTTTAGTTTAAAATTTAAAGTGACAGTAACGGTTTTATTTTAAAACGTTTTTTGTGCTTTGTTATCAAGTTTATGCCTGTTTAACATGTCTGAACTACCAGATAGATTGTGTTCTGACTGTGGGGAAACCAAGGTTCCTTCTCATTTAACTATATGTATTTTATGTCATAAAAAAATTTAGTAAAAATGATGCCCAAGATGATTCCTCAAGTGAGGGGAGTAAGCATGGTACTGCATCATCCCCTCCTTCGTCTACACCAGTCTTGCCCATACAGGAGGCCCCTAGTACATCTAGTGCGCCAATACTCCTTACTATGCAACATTTAACGGCTGTAATGGATAATTCTATCAAAAACATTTTAGCCAATATGCCCACTTATCAGCGAAAGCGCGACTGCTCTGTTTTAGAAAATTCTGTAGAGCATGAGAACGCTGATGATATGGTTTCTGAAGGGCCCCTACACCAGTCTGAGGGGGCCAGGGAGGTTTTGTCTGAGGGAGAAATTTCAGATTCAGGAAACATTTCTCAACAAGCTGAACCTGATGTGATTACTTTTAAATTTAAGTTGGAACATCTCCGCGCTCTGCTTAAGGAGGTGTTATCCAATTTGGATGATTGTGATTATCTGGTCATTCCAGAACCACTATGTAAAATGGAAAAGTTCTTAGAGGCCCCGGGGCCCCCCGAAGCTTTTCCTATATCCAAGCGGGTGGCGTACATTGTTAGTAAAGAATGGGACAGGCCCGGTATACCTTTAGCACCTCCCCCCATATTTATAAAATTGTTTTCCTATAGTCGACCCCAGAAAGGACTGATGGCAGACAGTCCCCAAGGTCGAGGGGGCGGTTTCTACTCTACACAAGCGCGCCACTATACCCATAGAAGATAGTTGTGCTTTCCAAGATCCTATGGATAAAAAATTAGAAGGTCTGCTAAAGATGTTTGTTCAGCAAGGTTCCCTTCTACAACCAATTGCATGCATTGTCCCTGTCACTGCAGCCGCGTGTTTCTAGTTTGATGAGCTAGGAAAGGCGATTATTAGTAATTCTTCTTCTTATGAGGAGATTATGGACAGAATTCGTGCTCTTAAATTGGCTAATTCTTTCACCCTAGACGCCACCTTGCAATTGGCTAGGTTAGCGGCGAAAAAATTCTGGGTTTGCTATTGTGGCGCAGAGCGCTTTGGTTAAAATCTTGGGCAGCGGATGCGTCTTCCAAGAACAAATTGCTTGACATTCCTTTCAAGGGGAAAACACTCTTTGGCCCTGACTTGAAAGAGATTATCTCTGATATCACTGGGGGCAAGGGCCACGCCCTTCCTCAGGATAGGTCTTTTCAAGACCAAAAATAAACCTAAGTTTCGTCCCTTTCGCAGAAACGGATCAGCCCCAAGGGCTACGTCCTCTAAGCAGGAAGGTAATACTTCTCAAGCCAATCCAGCCTGGAGACCTATGCAAGGCTGGAGCAAAGGAAAGCAGGCCAGGAAACCTGCCACTGCTACCAAGACAGCATGAAATGCGGGCCCCCGATCCGGGACCGGATCTGGTGGGGGGCAGACTCTCTCTCTTCGCTCAGGCTTGGGAAAGAGATGTTCTGGATCCTTGGGCGCTAGAAATAGTCTCCCAAGGTTATTCTCTGGAGTTCAAGGGGCTTCCTCCAAGGGGGAGGTTCCACAGGTCTCAGTTGTCTTCAGAGTAGAAGACCTGCTAAAAATGGGAGTGATTCATCCTGTTCCATTAGGAGAACAAGGGATGGGGTTCTACTCCAATCTGTTCATAGTTCCCAAGAAAGAGGGAACGTTCAGACCAATCTTAGATCTCAAGATCTTGAACAAGTTTCTCAAGGTTCCATCGTTCAAGATGGAAACCATTCGAACACTTCTTCCTTCCATCCAGGAAGGTCAATTCATGACCAAGGTGGATTTCAAGGATGCGTATCTACATATTCCTATCCACAAGGAACATCATCGGTTCCTAAGGTTTGCATTCCTGGACAAGCATTTCCAGTTCGTGGCATTTTCTTTCGGATTAGCCACTGCTCCTAGGATTTTCTCATAGGTACTAGGGTCCCTTCTGGCGGTGCTAAGACCAAGGGGCATTGCTGTAGTACCTTACTTGGACGACATTCTGATTCGAGCGTCGTCCCTTCCTCAAGTAAAGGCTCACACGGACATTGTCCTGGCCTTTCTCAGATCTCACGGATGGAAAGTGAACGTGGAAAAGAGTTCTCTATCTCCGTCAACGAGGGTTCCCTTCTTGGGAACTATAATAGACTCCTTAGAAATGAGGATTTTTCTGACAGAAGCCAGAAAAACAAAACTTCTAGACTCTTGTCGGATACTTCATTCCGTTCCTCTTCCTTCCATAGCGCAGTGCATGGAAGTGATAGGTTTGATGGTAGCGGCAATGGACATAGTTCCTTTTGTGCGCATTCATCTAAGACCATTACTACTGTTCATGCTCAGTCAGTGGAATGGGGACTATTCAGACTTGTCTCCGAAGATACAAGTAAATCAGAGGACCAGAGACTCATTCCGTTGGTGGCTGTCCCTGGACAACCTGTCACAAGGGATGACCTTCCGCAGACCAGAGTGGGTCATTGTCACGACCGACGCCAGTCTGATGGGCTGGGGCGCGGTCTGGGGATCCCTGAAAGCTCAGGGTCTTTGGTCTCGGGTAGAATCTCTTCTACCGATAAATATTCTGGAACTGAGAGCGATATTCAATGCTCTCAAAGCTTGGCCTCAGCTAGCGAGGGCCAAGTTCATACATCAACCATCAGGGGGGAACAAGGAGTTCCCTAGCGATGGAAGAAGTGACCAAAATCATTCTATGGGCGGAGTCTCACTCCTGCCACCTGTCTGCTATCCACATCCCAGGAGTGGAAAATTGGGAAGCAGATTTTCTGAGTCGTCAGACATTGCATCCGGGGGAGTGGGAACTCCATCCGGAAATCTTTGCCCAAGTCACTCAACCGTGGGGCATTCCAGACATGGTTCTGATGGCCTCTCGTCAGAACTTCAGAGTTCCTTACTACGGGTACAGATCCAGGGATCCCAAGGCGGCTCTAGTGGATGCACTAGTAGCACCTTGGACCTTCAAACTAGCTTATGTGTTCCCGCCGTTTCCTCTCATCCCCAGGCTGGTAGCCAGGATCAATCAGGAGAGGGCGTCGGTGATTTTGATAGCTCCTGCGTGGCCACGCAGGACTTGGTATGCAGATCTGGTGAATATGTCATCGGCTCCACCATGGAAGCTACCTTTGAGAGACCTTCTTGTTCTAGGTCCGTTCGACCCACTCCAGCTGACTGCTTGGAGATTGAACGCTTGATCTTATCAAAGCGAGGGTTCTCAGATTCTGTTATTAATACTCTTGTTCAGGCCTGAAAGCCTGTAACCAGAAAAATTACCACATAATTTGGTATATCTGTTGGTGTGAATCTGCAGGATTCCCTTGGGACAAGGTTAAGATTCCTAAGAGTCTATCCTTCCTTCGAGAAGGATTGGAAAAAGGATTATCTGCAAGTTCCTTGATGGGACAGATTTCTGCCTTGTCTGTGTTACTTCACAAAAAGCTGGCAGCTGTGCCAGATGTTCTAGCCTTTGTTCAGGCTCTGGTTAGAATCAAGCCTGTTTACAAAATTTTGACTCCTCCTTGGAGTCTCAACCTAGTTCTTTCAGTTCTTCAGGGGGTTCCGTTTGAACCCTTACATTCCGTTGATATTAAGTTATTATCTTGGAAAGTTTTGTTTTTGGTTGCAATTCTTCTGCTAGAAGAGTTTCAGAATTATCTGCTCTGCAGTGTTCTTCTCCTTATCTGGTGTTCCATGCAGATAAGGTGGTTTTGCGTACTAAACCTGGTTTTCTTCCAAAAGTTGTTTCTAACAAAAACATTAACCAGGAGATAGTTGTGCCTTCTTTGTGTACTAATCCAGTTTCAAAGAAGGAACGTTTGTTGCACAACTTGGATGTAGTTCGTGCTCTCAAATTTTACTTAGCAGCTACTAAGGATTTCAGACAAACTTTGTCTTTGTTTGTTGTTTATTCTGGTAAACGGAGAGGTCAAAAAGCAACTTCTACCTCTCTCTCCTTCTGGATTAAAAGCATTATCCGATTGGCTTATGAGACTGCCGGACGGCAGCCTCCTGAAAGAATCACAGCTCACTCCACTAGGGCTGTGGCTTCCACATGGGCCTTCAAGAACGAGGCTTCTGTTGATCAGATATGTAAGGCAGCGACTTGGTCTTCACTGCACACTTTTTCTAAATTTTACAAATTTGATACTTTTGCTTCTTCTGAGGCTATTTTTGGGAGAAAGGTTTTGCAAGCCGTGGTGCCTTCCATTTAGGTGACCTGATTTGCTCCCTCCCTTCATCCGTGTCCTAAAGCTTTGGTATTGGTTCCCACAAGTAAGGATGACGCCGTGGACCGGACACACCTATGTTGGAGAAAACAGAATTTATGTTTACCTGATAAATTACTTTCTCCAACGGTGTGTCCGGTCCACGGCCCGCCCTGGTTTTTTTAATCAGGTCTGATAATTTATTTTCTTTAACTACAGTCACCACGGTAACATATGGTTTCTCCTATGCAAATATTCCTCCTTAACGTCGGTCGAATGACTGGGGTAGGCGGAGCCTAGGAGGGATCATGTGACCAGCTTTGCTGGGCTCTTTGCCATTTCCTGTTGGGGAAGAGAATATCCCACAAGTAAGGATGACGCCGTGGACCGGACACACCGTTGGAGAAAGTAATTTATCAGGTAAACATAAATTCTGTTTTTATTCACCTCATTTCATTATGGGTGCTGTCATGCTGTATCAGAGAGTTGCTGCATGTGTGCAAACACACAGCACTGGAATGCAGTGGTAGCTATAGTTCAATATGGTGTCACCCATGACTCGAGGGAGGTTATAACCTTAAAGGGATACTATACCCAAATTTTTTCTTTCATGATTCCGATAGAGCATGCAATTTTAAGCAATTTTCTAATTTACTCCTATTATCAATTTTTCTTCGTTTTCATGCTATCTTTATTTGAAAAAGAAGGCATCTAATCTAAGGAGCAAGACTATTTTTGGTTCAGACCCTGGACAGCACTTGTAACTAAGTGCCGCACGGCACGAAAAGCGTAGGGACACGCCCCCTATTTTCCTCCATGCACTGTGTGTTTGTGTATCTTTATGAACATGCTGGATTAAACATCCGTTTTTTGCAGATATCAAGTGTGCTGCCTTTTTTCTTCAGCACTTCTTTATTGGTGAGTGCAGTTAGCCACCAATCAGCAAGCACAACCCAGGTTGTGAACCAAAAATGGGCTGGATTCTAAACTTGCATTCCTGCTTTTCAAATAAAGATAGCAAGAGAATAAAGAAAAATTGATGATAGGAGTAAATTAGAAAGTTGCTTAAAATTGCATGCTCTACCTGAATCATGACAGAAAAAAATTGGGTTCAGTGTTCCTTTAATATTATGCATATAATTGTATTTAGTGTTTAATATCCATTTAAGGCTGATAGGCATCTCCGGTGTATATCACAGGTAAGGAGCTTGTTGTTCACAATGAGCTATAGTAATATGGGAAGGCTGATCCTGATACAAATGTGTGTATATTTCAGATGGCCGTGTAGAGAGGAAAATATATCTGATAAAATACATTAAGCTTTATATGGAAAGTAATTTGTAAATCTGTCTGGCATTAATGCAATTCTTTTTTTGATAGATCATCTGAAAAATAGTCACATTTATTGGAAAAAATGTGGGTTTTCTTACACGTTTTAGAACTGGGTCAGTGTTATCTGCTGGAGTGTATTATTTTTTATATATTTTTTAGAAATAGCTCCTTTACCTTTATTTTGTCATTTGGAATAGCTGCTGTAAAAAACACCAGCTGTACTGAAGATATGCATACTACAGTATTCTCTATAGAAAGCTATATATACAAACAAAAGTCTGCAGCAGAAGCCCTCTTTTCACTTGCATGTTGTTTTCAATGCTTAAAATACAATGAATTCTGATTGGTTTATTGCCTCAGTACATTGTCCCTATGGCTTTTTATTTTGGATAATTACATTTTTTTTTACATACTTTACTGTTGCAGTGTGTGCACACTCTCATCTATACTGTGTGGGTGTGTGTGGGTGTGTATGTATGTATATGTATATGTGTGTATATATATATGTATATGTATATATATATATATATATATATATATATATAATGTGTGGGCATGCAGAGAGAGAAGAAAAGGAGATCTGCTTTCCTGCAGCCTTGAACCATTAAAATTGGAATGTTTTTGAGAACTTATTTCCCATACATTTTGTAGCCAGTATAACAAGTAATTTGATTGAAAACCATTGTTTTCAACATGCTTAAAGCAATGCATAGCACATCCCAGGATCGTCAAGATTACAGTCACTTTAAAGGGACATTGAACACTTTGAGATGGTAATATAAAATGTTAAACTGTATATATAAATAAAAATCTGCAATATACTTTCATTATTTATTTTGTCCCCTTTTCAGTTCCTGTTAGAAATAGAAGTGCAGAACAATGTTATATTCCACACAGCCATTGGCTGCACACTCTATTGACCTATTTATAACTGTCCTTAATTGGCCACAACAGAGAAGGTTACTTAAGTTACAACATGGCAGCTCCCATTGTTTTATAGACACTTAAAGGGGCACTGAACCCAATTTTTTTCTTTTGTAATTCAGAAAGAGCATGCAATTTTAAGCAACTTTCTAATTTACTCCTATTTTCAATTTTTCTTCGTTCTCTTGCTATCATTATTTGAAAAAGAAGGCATCTAAGCTTTTTTTTGGTTTCAGTACTCTGGACAGCACTTTTTTATTGGTGGATGAATTTATCCACCAATCAGCAAGGACAACCCAGGTTGTTCACTAAAAATGGGCCGGCATCTAAACTTATATTCTTGCATTTCAAATAAAGATACCAAGAGAATGAAGAAAATTTGATAATAGGAGTAAATTAGAAAGTTGCTTAAAATTTCATGCTCAATCTGAATCACGAAAGAAAATTTTTGGTTACAGTGTCCCTTTAAGCTTTACACATATTTTGTCAATATTTAAACAGCTAATGAAACTTAAAAAATACATCTCCATGTTAATCTCAGACTAATCTTTTCTTTGAATGCGTCGTTCTATCTAGAATGTATTTAGTGTTTAATGTCCCTTTAAGGAAAGGTAGCTTGAAATGTTCACTGTGCCATGACCTCTATTTTGGAATACAAATATTTTTATCACTGCAGTTATTCATTTTTGGATGAATTAACATCATGGATTACCAAGAGCACCCTTTTATGGTATCCAACAGCATCTGCACCACTATAATGGAACCACTGATGTAATATCATGAGTATAAGAATATTTTTGTGATAAAATTGCTTTAGCAGAAATATCCGTGTTTATTTAGGCCTTAATTTTATGGCTAACTATAAAGTCTAAGGTAAGCACTATGGGCAAGATTACATATGCAGCGTCGCCAGCGACGCCGGTTTTTACGCAGTTTTGGTATAACACATATGGCGCTGCATATAAATGCGGCGAGTATATTTCTTTCTTAATATGAGGAGAGTCCACGGCATCATTCCTTACTGTTGGGAAATACTGAACCTGGCCAGCAGGAGGAGGCAAAGACACCCCAGCCAAAGGCTTATATACTCCCCCTACTTACCTCAAATCCAAGTCATTCTTTGCCTTTCGTCACAGGAGGTTGGCAGAGAAGTGTCAGAAGATTCGGAGTAGTTCCTTATGAAGGGTATCTACCCTTCAAAATGGGACTGAAGTTTAAGTAGTCTTGTCAGCCTCTCAGTGAGAGCATTGACGAAAGTTAGTCTGGAAATGCAGGGAGAGTCTTTCTGCGAACCCATCCAGACTCGTATTAACAGCTCCTAAGCAATCAGTGTTGACGAGTTTCCCTGCCTGCTTCCATCACTCAAGTCCATGTCAGGAGCGATGCTACAAGACTGTCAAACTTGAGAGGCTGTGTTTCTGTTTCACGGCATAGATTCCGGTAAGATCGTTTCATTTTTTTTATACATATGATAGCGCCAGAAGACAGGGTCACAGTGTGGCTCCTTTTATCTGTTTGGAATCAAGGGTTAATATCTCCGGAGGGGGATTATTGAACACTGGGGATTAATCACATACGTTTATTTGATTATGCTGCGACATGTGTGAGATGGTTTTTGGGCTCAGGCAGTTGTTGGAACGTACAGGTTTTTACTTTCGTTTTGTGAGCTGCGCAGCCTTTTCTTCTGTTATGTGTGATCAGTCCACGGGTCATCATTACTTCTGGGATATAACTCCTCCCCAACAGGAAATGCAAGAGGATTCACCCAGCAGAGCTGCATATAGCTCCTCCCCTCTACGTCAGTCCCAGTCATTCTCTTGCACCCAACGACTAGATAGGATGTGTGAGAGGACTATGGTGATTATACTTAGTTTTTATGACTTCAATCAAAAGTTTGTTATTTTAAAATAGCACCGGAGCGTGTTATTACTTCTCTGGCAGAGTTTGAGGAAGAATCTGTCAGAGTTTTTTACTATGATTTTAACCGGAGTAGTTAAGATCATATTGCTGTTCTCGGCCATCTGAGGGAGGTAAAGGCTTCAGATCAGGGGACAGCGGGCAGAGGAATCTGCATTGAGGTATGTAGCAGTTTTTATTTTCTGAATGGAATTGATGAGAAAATCCTGCCATACCGTTAAAATGACATGTATGTATACACTTCAGTATTCTGGGGATGGTATTTCACCGGAACTACTCTGTTAAAGGTCACTAATCCTTTTTAATAACTATTTATCATGTTAAACGTTTTTGCTGGAATGTAGAATCGTTTACATTGCTGAGGTACTGTGTGAATAAATATTTGGGCATTATTTTCCACTTGGCAGTTTTTTTGCTTTATTTGTGACAGTTTCGTTTCTCTTCACTGCTGTGTGGGAGAGGGAGGGGCCGTTTTGGCGCTCTTTGCTACGCATCAAAAAATACCAGTCAGTTACTTTTATTTTTCCTGCATGATCCGGTTCATCTCTGATAGATCTCAGGGGTCTTCAAACTTCTTTGAAGGGAGGTAAATTCTCTCAGCAGAGCTGTGAGAATTCTTATAGTGACTGTGAATAAAAACGTTGCTTTGTATTTTTTATGTCAAATTTAATTATTGTTATTTTACTAATGGGAACAAACCTTTGCTAAAAGTTTTGTTGTTTTAAAGTTTGATGCTATAACTGTTTTTCAGTTCACTATTTCAACTGTCATTTAATCGTTAGTACCTCTTTGAGGCACAGTACGTTTTTTGCTAAAAAAGATTATAACCAAGTTGTAAGTTTTTTGCTAGTGTGTTAAACATGTCTGACTCAGAGGAAGATATCTGTGTCATTTGTTCCAATGCCAAGGTGGAGCCCAATAGAAATTTATGTACTAACTGTATTGATGCTACTTTAAATAAAAGTCAATCTGTACAATGTGAACAAATTTCACCAAACAGCGAGGGGAGAGTTATGCCGACTAACTCGCCTCACGCGGCAGTACCTGCATCTCCCGCCCGGGAGGTGCGTGATATTTTGGCGCCTAGTACATCTGGGCGGCCATTACAGATAACATTACAAGATATGGCTACTGTTATGACTGAAGTTTTGTCTAAATTACCAGAACTAAGAGGCAAGCGTGATCACTCTGGGGTGAGAACAGAGTGCGCTGACAATGCTAGGGCCATGTCTGATACTGCGTCACAGCTCGCAGAGCATGAGGACGGAGAGCTTCATTCTGTGGGTGACGGTTCTGATCCAAACAGATTGGACTCAGATATTTCAAATTTTAAATTTAAATTGGAGAACCTCCGTGTATTACTAGGGGAGGTCTTAGCAGCTCTCAACGATTGTAACACCGTTGCAATACCAGAGAAACTGTGTAGGTTGGATAAATACTTTGCGGTACCGGCGAGTACTGACGTTTTTCCTATACCTAAGAGACTAACTGAAATTGTTACTAAGGAGTGGGATAGACCCGGTGTGCCGTTCTCACCCCCTCCAATATTTAGAAAGATGTTTCCAATAGACGCCACCACTCGGGACTTATGGCAAACGGTCCCCAAGGTGGAGGGAGCAGTTTCTACTTTAGCTAAGCGTACCACTATCCCGGTGGAGGATAGCTGTGCTTTCTCAGATCCAATGGATAAAAAATTAGAGGGTTACCTTAAGAAAATGTTTGTTCAACAAGGTTTTATATTACAACCCCTTGCATGTATCGCGCCGATTACGGCTGCGGCAGCATTTTGGATTGAGTCGCTTGAAGAGAACCTTAGTTCATCTACGCTAGACGACATTACGGACAGGCTTAGAGTCCTTAAACTAGCTAATTCCTTCATTTCGGAGGCCGTAGTACATTTAACCAAACTTACGGCTAAGAACTCAGGATTCGCCATACAGGCACGTAGGGCGCTGTGGCTAAAATCCTGGTCAGCTGATGTTACTTCTAAGTCCAAATTACTTAATATACCTTTCAAGGGGCAGTCTTTATTTGGGCCCGGTTTGAAAGAGATTATCGCTGACATTACAGGAGGTAAGGGCCACGCCCTACCTCAAGACAAAGCCAAAGCTAAGGCTAGACAGTCTAATTTTCGTCCCTTTCGGAACTTTAAAACAGGAGCAGCATCAACCTCCACTGCACCAAAACAGGAAGGAGCTGTTGCTCGTTACAGGCAAGGCTGGAAGCCTAACCAGTCCTGGAACAAGAGCAAGCAGGCCAGGAAACCTGCTGCTGCCCCAAAGACAGCATGAACCGAGAGCCCCCGATCCGGGACCGGATCTAGTGGGGGGCAGACTCTCTCTCTTCGCCCAGGCCTGGGCAAGAGATGTTCAGGATCCCTGGGCTCTAGAGATCATATCGCAGGGATACCTTCTAGACTTCAAATTATCTCCCCCAAGAGGGAGATTTCATCTGTCAAGGTTGTCAACAAACCAGATAAAGAAAGAAGCGTTTCTACGCTGCGTACAAGATCTGTTATTAATGGGAGTGATCCATCCGGTTCCGCGGTCGGAACAAGGACAAGGGTTCTACTCAAACCTGTTTGTGGTTCCCAAAAAAGAGGGAACTTTCAGGCCAATCTTAGATTTAAAGACTCTAAACAAATTCCTAAGAGTTCCATCGTTCAAAATGGAAACTATTCGGACAATCTTACCCATGATCCAAGAGGGTCAGTACATGACCACAGTGGATTTAAAGGATGCTTACCTTCACATACCGATCCACAAAGATCATCACCGGTATCTAAGGTTTGCCTTCTTAGACAGGCACTACCAGTTTGTAGCTCTTCCATTCGGATTGGCTACGGCTCCAAGAATCTTCACAAAGGTTCTGGGTGCCCTTCTAGCGGTACTAAGACCGCGAGGGATTTCGGTAGCTCCGTACCTAGACGACATTCTAATTCAAGCTTCAAGCTTTCAAACTGCCAAGTCTCATACAGAGTTAGTTCTGGCATTTCTAAGGTCGCATGGATGGAAAGTGAACGAAAAGAAGAGTTCTCTCTTTCCTCTCACAAGAGTTCCATTCTTGGGGACTCTTATAGATTCTGTAGAAATGAAGATTTACCTGACAGAAGACAGGTTAACAAAGCTTCAAAATGCATGCCGCGTCCTTCATTCCATTCAACACCCGTCAGTAGCTCAATGCATGGAGGTGATCGGCTTAATGGTAGCGGCAATGGACATAGTACCTTTTGCACGCCTACACCTCAGACCGCTGCAATTATGCATGCTAAGTCAGTGGAATGGGGATTACTCAGATTTGTCCCCTACTCTGAATCTGAATCAAGAGACCAGAAATTCTCTTCTATGGTGGCTTTATCGGCCACACCTGTCCAGGGGGATGCCATTCAGCAGGCCAGACTGGACAATTGTAACAACAGACGCCAGCCTACTAGGTTGGGGCGCTGTCTGGAATTCTCTGAAGGCTCAGGGACTATGGAATCAGGAGGAGAGTCTCCTTCCAATAAACATTCTGGAATTGAGAGCAGTTCTCAATGCCCTTCTGGCTTGGCCCCAGTTAACAACTCGGGGGTTCATCAGGTTTCAGTCGGACAACATCACGACTGTAGCTTACATCAACCATCAGGGAGGGACAAGAAGCTCCCTAGCAATGATGGAAGTATCAAAGATAATTCGCTGGGCAGAGTCTCACTCTTGCCACCTGTCAGCAATCCACATCCCGGGAGTGGAGAACTGGGAGGCGGATTTCTTGAGTCGCCAGACTTTTCATCCGGGGGAGTGGGAACTTCATCCGGAGGTCTTTGCCCAAATACTTCGACGTTGGGGCAAACCAGAGATAGATCTCATGGCGTCTCGCCAGAACGCCAAACTTCCTCGCTACGGGTCCAGATCCAGGGATCCGGGAGCAGTTCTGATAGATGCTTTGACAGCACCTTGGAACTTCAGGATGGCTTATGTGTTTCCACCCTTCCCGCTGCTTCCTCGATTGATTGCCAAAATCAAACAGGAGAGAGCATCAGTAATTCTAATAGCACCTGCATGGCCACGCAGGACTTGGTATGCAGATCTAGTGGACATGTCATCCTGTCCGCCTTGGTCTCTACCTCTAAGACAGGACCTTCTGATACAGGGTCCATTCAAACATCAAAATCTAACTTCTCTGAAGCTGACTGCTTGGAAATTGAACGCTTGATTTTATCAAAACGTGGTTTTTCTGAGTCGGTTATTGATACCCTAATTCAGGCTAGGAAGCCTGTTACCAGAAGGATTTACCATAAAATATGGCGGAAATACCTATACTGGTGCGAATCCAAAGGTTACTCCTGGAGTAAGGTTAGGATCGCTAGGATACTGTCTTTTCTACAAGAAGGTTTAGAAAAGGGTTTATCAGCTAGTTCATTAAAGGGACAGATTTCAGCTCTGTCCATCTTGTTACACAGACGTCTGTCAGAAAATCCAGACGTCCAGTCCTTTTGTCAGGCTTTAGCTAGGATCAAGCCTGTGTTTAAAGCTGTTGCTCCACCATGGAGTTTAAACTTAGTTCTTAACGTTTTACAGGGTGTTCCGTTTGAACCCCTTCATTCCATTGATATAAAAATGTTATCTTGGAAAGTTCTGTTTTTAATGGCTATTTCCTCGGCTCGAAGAGTCTCTGAGTTATCAGCCTTACATTGTGATTCCCCTTATCTGATTTTTCACTCAGACAAGGTAGTTCTGCGTACTAAACCTGGGTTCTTACCTAAGGTAGTCACTAACAGGAACATCAATCAAGAGATTGTTGTCCCATCCTTGTGTCCAAATCCTTCTTCAAAGAAGGAACGTCTTTTACACAATCTGGATGTAGTTCGTGCCCTCAAGTTCTACTTGCAGGCAACTAAAGATTTTCGCCAAACTTCTTCCTTGTTTGTCGTTTACTCTGGACAGAGGAGAGGTCAAAAAGCTTCTGCTACCTCTCTCTCTTTTTGGCTTCGTAGCATAATACGTTTAGCCTATGAGACTGCTGGACAGCAGCCTCCTGAAAGAATTACAGCTCACTCCACTAGAGCTGTGGCTTCCACTTGGGCCTTTAAGAATGAGGCCTCTGTTGAACAGATTTGCAAGGCTGCAACTTGGTCTTCACTTCATACTTTTTCCAAATTTTACAAATTTGACACTTTTGCTTCTTCGGAGGCTATTTTTGGGAGAAAGGTTCTTCAGGCAGTGGTTCCTTCTGTATAATGAGCCTGCCTTTCCCTCCCGTCATCCGTGTACTTTTGCTTTGGTATTGGTATCCCAGAAGTAATGATGACCCGTGGACTGATCACACATAACAGAAGAAAACATAATTTATGCTTACCTGATAAATTCCTTTCTTCTGTTGTGTGATCAGTCCACGGCCCGCCCTGTTTTAAGGCAGGTAAATATCTTTTAAATTATACTCCAGTCACCACTTCACCCTTGGTTACTCCTTTCTCGTTGATTCTTGGTCGAATGACTGGGACTGACGTAGAGGGGAGGAGCTATATGCAGCTCTGCTGGGTGAATCCTCTTGCATTTCCTGTTGGGGAGGAGTTATATCCCAGAAGTAATGATGACCCGTGGACTGATCACACAACAGAAGAAAGGAATTTATCAGGTAAGCATAAATTATGTTTTTTTTTTTTTTTTGCTAGTATAATAGGGGCGGTCCTGCATTGCGCACCTTGTGACCGGGTGTGGTCACACTTACTTCCTCTTTCCTGACTGTGCAGCTTACCAAAGAAGAAGCGATTTCTCTGTTTGGCTTGGTTCATAGGAGGTGGTGAGTGCCCCAGCCATTAGGGGTATAAAGGTGCCGTTTTTTCTTATTAATCAATAGTCTGCTTTGTAAGCGCAAGCTATGGAGGATTCTGATGCGTTAGAGGGTACTCCCTCTTTACCTAAGTCGAATACCTGTCTATATTGTGAGGAGGCCGCGGTATACCCGCCTACCTGCTCAGCTATGTTCCACATGCCTTGATAAAGTAATCATGTCAAAGAAGGTTAATATGTTTGATACCACTGATCCGTTCACCTCTGAGGAGTCTCGTCCCGTGCGGTGTGCACCCTACAGTCATCTCCTAATACACATGCAGCTTCCCGTAGAACTCCTAATCCTCCATCTGGATGGGTCCTTTTACCCACAGACTTTACTGAGCAGTTACAAACGGCAGTGTCTGCGGCCTTTAGTGCTTTACCTCGCCCTGCTAAGCGCAAGTAAAAGGTCAAATATTGCTAACCGTCCCAGGGGTCATCAACTAGTTTATTGGATTTATCTGATACAAGATTATCTGATGATGAAGGAGCCTCTGATACTTCAGAGGGCGCTCTTTCTGGGTCGGAATCTGCTGCCTCTAAACCTCCAGCTGCGGAGGAACCAGACTTCAGATTTAGGATTGAGCATTTACGCTTTCTATTGAAGAAATTTTTGGCTACGTTAGAGGTTCCAGAGCCCAAATTGCCTGAGAAACCTTTGATTCCTAAATTAGATATGGTCTACGAGGACAGGGTTGCACCACAAAGTTTACTGGTTCCTGTAAAGATGGCGAATATTAAGAATCAATGGGATAAGATTGGTTCTTCCTTTTCCCCTTCATCTTCCTTTTTTTAAATCGTTCCCGGTCCCGGACTCTAAATTGGAGTTGTGGAGTTCCATCCCCAAGGTGGATGGCGCCATCTCCACACTTGCTAAATGCACTACTATCCCGCTTGAGGATAGTTCATAGTTTAAAGAGCCCATGGATAAGAAAATAGAAACTCTGTTAAGAAAGATGTTTCAACATACAGGATATTTGTTTCAACCGGCAGCGGCTGTTGCTGCTATTGCTGGAGTGGCTACCTACTGGTGTGACGCCTTTGAGTTGATCAAGGTGGAGGTTCCCCTCAACGTAACTAGGAAAGAATTAAGGCCCTAAGGGTGGCTAATACTTTTATTTGTGATGCTAATATGCAAGTTATTCGCCTGAATGCTAAGGCTTCAGGATTTTCTGTTCAAGCCGTAGGGAACTCTGGTTGAAGTCCTCGTCTGCGGACATGACTTCTAAGTCCAGACTTCTTTCCCTCCCCTTTAAGGGAAAGATTTTATTTGGTCCAGGCCTGGACTCCATTATCTCCATGGTTACTGGAGGCAAGGGTGCCTTTTTACCGCAAGTTAAGAAGAACAAGCCTAAGGGACAAGGTCCTAATTTTCATTCCTTTCGTTCTGATAAATCCCAACGTCAGCAGCCCTCTGCAAAGCCTGAGCAATCCAAGGGTACTTGGAAACCGGTTCAGTGCTGGAATAAATCCAAGCAGAGCAAGAAGCCAACCGAGACAAAGTTGGCATGAAGGGGCTGCCCCCGATACGGTTCTGGATCACGTAGGGGGCAGACTGTTGCTCTTCTCGGATGCTTGGTTTGGGGATGTGCAAGACTCCTATCGAACCTGTCTTCCAGGCCAGAAAAGAGAGAAGCCTTTCTGGGGTGCGTGAGGGATCTCTCCTCCTTAGGAGTCATTGTCCCGGTACCTCTCACAGAAAGAGGTTTGGGATACTATTCAAACCTTTTTGTGGTTCCAAAGAAGGAGGGTACTTTCCGCCCGATTCTGGACCTAAAGTGCTTTAAAAAATTCCTATCTGTCCCTTGTTCAAGATGGAGACGATAAGGTCCATCCTTCCCTTTGTTCAGGAAGGACAATTCATGACCACTATAGATCTGAAGGATGCTTACCTTCACGTTCCAATCCACAAGGAACACTTCTTCAGGTTCCTAAGGTTTGTGTTCCTGGACCAGCACTTCCATTTTATTGCACTTCCGTTTGGTCTAGCTACTGCTCCAAGAGTTTTTACGAAGGTTCTAGGGGCTCTGTTTGCAGTGGCCAGAACCAGAGGTATTACAGTAGCTCCATACTTGGACAATATTCTGGTTCAAGCACCATCCTGTCGTCTGGTGGAGGACCATTCGAAATCTCTTCTATTTAATCTCTTCTATTTCTTCTTCGATCTCATGGTTGGAAGATAAACTTAAAAAATAGTTCTCTTATTCCCAGTACGAGGGTGAAATTCCTGGGTACTATAATAGACTCCATATCCATGAGGATATTCCTTACAGACCAGAGACATTGCAAGCTAACTTTAGCTTGTCTTGCCCTCCAGACCTCCTTAAGGCCCTCTGTGGCTCGGTGTCTCATGGTGTCCAGCATGGACATCATTCATTTTGCCATCTCAGACCTCTTCAGCTGTGCATGCTGAGACAGTGGAATGGTGACCATTCGGATCTGTCTCAACAGATTTCTCTGGCCAACCAGTCGAGAGATTCGCTCTCCTGGGGGCTCTGTCCAGATCACCTGTCCCAAGGTACATCCTTCTTGAGACCATCCTGGGAGATTGTGACTACGGACGCAAGTCTATCAGGATGGGGAGCTATTTGGGGTGCCAGGAAGGCACAGGGCCTGTGGACTCAAGAGGAATCCCTCCTCACTATCAACATTTTGGAACTTTGAGCAATCTTTAATGCTCTGAAGGCTTGGCCTCTTCTGGGTTCATCCCAGTTTATCAGATTCCAATCAGACAACATAACCTCGGTGGCTTACATCAACCATCAGGGGAGAACGAGGAGCTCCCTAGCAATGAGGGAAGTATCTCGGATTCTGGAGTGGGTGGAGGCCCACAACTGCTCGCTGTCAGTGATCCATATTCCAGGTGTGGACAACTGAGAAACGGATTTCCTCAATTCCAAGCTACCCAGATATGGGTCGCGGTCCAGAGATCCTCAGGCGGAGCTAATAGATGCATTAGCAGTGCCTTGGAGGTTCAACCTAATTTACATTTTCCCGCAATTACCACTTCTTTCTTCCTTGTGTAGTGGCCCGCATCAAGCAGGAGCAGGCATCAGTGATACTCCTTGCTCCATTGTGGTCGGGAAGGATGTGGTTTGTGGACCTAGTGGGGATGTCCTCATCTCCTCTGTGCAGGTTACCTTGTCGCAGGGATCTGCTGGAATATGGTCCTTTTATTTATCAAAATCTAGATTCTCTGAGGCTGACTGTGTGGGGATTGAACGCTTAGTCCTAGCCAGGAGAGGTTTCTCTGAGAGGGTTATTGAAACTCTCATTCAGGATCGTAAGCCTGTTACTCATCGCATCTATCATAAGGTGTGGAGAGCTTACTTATTCTGGTTTGAAGAGCGTGGTTTAGCCTAGCATAAGGTTAGGGTTGCCAGGATACTTTCTTTTCTCAAAGAGGGTCTGGAGAAGGGCCTTTCAGTTCCCTGAGGGGACAGATTTCGGCCCTATCTGTTTTGCTGCACAAGAGGCTCGCAAAACTCCCTGGTGTGTAATATTTCGTTAAGGCTCTGATTAGGATCAGACCTGTGTTTAGATCTAACACTTCACCTTGGAGTTTGAATCTTATTCTTAAGTTTTTGCAACGCGCTCTGTGTGAGCCTATGCATTCAGTTGACATTAAATTGTTGTTCTGGAAGGTTCTTTTTCTATTGGCTATTGCGTCGGCACGCAGAGTTTCTGAAATAGCTGCCTTGCAATGTGAGCCTCCTTATCTGGTGTTCCACACTGATAAGGCTGTCCTATGCACCAGCTTGGGTTTTCTACCTAAGGTTGTGTCTGATCGTAACATCAATCAGGAGATTGTGGTCCCTTCCTTATATCCTAATCCTCCTCCTTCGAAGGAACGTTTACTTCATAATCTGGATGTAGTTTGAGCTTTGAGGTTTTATCTTCAAGGTACTAAGGATTTTAGGCAAACTTCTTCCTTGTTTGTTATCTAATCTGGGAAGCGTAAGGGTTCTGAAGGCTTCTTCGACTTCCTTATCTTTTTGGTTGAGGAGTGTTATACGCTTAGCTTATGAGTCATCGGGGCTTAGACCTCCTCAGAGCATTACGGGTCATTCCACTAGTGCGGTGGCTTTGTCTTGGGCCTTTAAGAACGAGGCCTCTATGGATCAGATTTGTAAAGCGGCTACCTGGTCCTCCTTACATACTTTTTCAAAATTCTACAAGTTAGACGTTTTTGCTTCGGCTGAAGCAACTTTTGGAAAAAAGGTTTTACAGGCTGTGGTGCCCTAAGATTAGGGTCTGCCTCTCTTTTACCCCTCCCGTTATCATTCAGTGTCCTCTAGAGCTTGGGTATAGTTTTCACAACAGTAAGGAATGATGCTGGGGACTCTCCTCATATTAAGACGGAAAACATAAATTATGCTTACCTGATAATTTCCTTCTGTATGAGGAGAGTCCACGGCCCCCGCCCGTATGCTCTGCTGGGCGGACCAAAATTTGTTTTTCTCTTCCGGCACCATTTATACCCTGATATTTCTTTTACTGTTCCTTGTTCCCTTGGCAGAATGACTGGGATATGAGGGAAGTAGGGGGAGTATTTAAGCCTTTGGCTGGTGTGTCTATATTTCCCGAAAGTAAGGAATGATGCCATGGACTCTCCTCATACAGAAGGAAATTAAAGTTCAGTTAAGCATAATTTATGTTTCTCCAACATAGGTGTGTCCGGTCCACGGCGTCATCCTTACTTGTGGGATATTCTCTTCCCCAACAGGAAATGGCAAAGAGCCCAGCAAAGCTGGTCACATGATCCCTCCTAGGCTCCGCCTACCCCAGTCATTCTCTTTGCCGTTGTACAGGCAACATCTCCACGGAGATGGCTTAGAGTTTTTTAGTGTTTAACTGTAGTTTTTATTATTCAATCAAGAGTTTGTTATTTTAAAATAGTGCTGGTATGTACTATTTACTCTGAAACAGAAAAGAGATGAAGATTTCTGTTTGTATGAGGAAAATGATTTTAGCAACCGTTACTAAAATCCATGGCTGTTCCACACAGGACTGTTGAGAGGAATTAACTTCAGTTGGGGGAACAGTGAGCAGTCTTTTGCTGCTTGAGGTATGACACATTCTAACAAGACGATGTAATGCTGGAAGCTGTCATTTTCCCTATGGGATCCGGTAAGCCATTTTTATTCAGACAGTAAGGGCTTCACAAGGGCTTATTAAGACTGTAGACATTTTCTGGGCTAAATCGATTCATATATTACACATATTTAGCCTTGAGGAATCATTTAATCTGGGTATTTTTGTTAAATAATATCGGCAGGCACTGTTTTAGACACCTTATTCTCTAGGGGCTTTCCCTAATCATAGGCAGAGCCTCATTTTCGCGCCGGTATTGCGCACTTGTTTTTGAGAAGCATGACATGCAATCGCATGTGTGAGGAGCTCTGATACATAGAAAAGACTTTCTGAAGGCTTCATTTGGTATCGTATTCCCCTTTGGGCTTGGTGGGGTCTCAGCAAAGCAGATACCAGGGACTGTTAAGGGGTTAAAGTTAAAAACGGCTCCGGTTCCGTTATTTTAAGGGTTAAAGCTTCCAAATTTGGTGTGCAATACTTTTAAGGCTTTAAGACACTGTGGTGAAATTTTGGTGAATTTTGAACAATTCCTTCATACTTTTTCGCAATTGCAGTAATAAAGTGTGTTCAGTTTAAAATTTAAAGTGACAGTAACGGTTTTATTTTAAAACGTTTTTTGTACTTTGTTATCAAGTTTATGCCTGTTTAACATGTCTGAACTACCAGATAGACTGTGTTCTGAATGTGGGGAAGCCAAGGTTCCTTTTCATTTAAATAAATGTGATTTATGTGACACTGAAAATGATGCCCAAGATGATTCCTCAAGTGAGGGGAGTAAGCATGGTACTGCATCATTCCCTCCTTCGTCTACACGAGTCTTGCCCACTCAGGAGGCCCCTAGTACATCTAGCGCGCCAATACTCCTTACTATGCAACAATTAACGGCTGTAATGGATAATTCTATCAAAAACATTTTAGCCAAAATGCCCACTTATCAGCGTAAGCGCGACTGCTCTGTTTTAGATACTGAAGAGCATGAGGACGCTGATGATAATGGTTCTGAAATGCCCCTACACCAGTCTGAGGGGGCCAGGGAGGTTTTGTCTGAGGGAGAAATTTCAGATTCAGGGAAAATTTCTCAACAAGCTGAACCCGATGTGATTACATTTAAATTTAAGTTGGAACATCTCCGCGCTCTGCTTAAGGAGGTATTATCCACTCTGGATGATTGTGAGAATTTGATCATCCCAGAGAAACTATGTAAAATGGACAAGTTCCTAGAGGTCCCGGGGCTCCCAGAAGCTTTTCCTATACCCAAGCGGGTGGCGGACATTGTAAATAAAGAATGGGAAAGGCCCGGTATACCTTTCGTCCCTCCCCCCATATTTAAAAAATTGTTTCCTATGGTCGACCCTAGAAAGGACTTATGGCAGACTGTCCCCAAGGTCGAGGGAGCGATTTCTACTTTAAACAAACGCACCACTATACCCATAGAAGATAGTTGTGCTTTCAAAGATCCTATGGATAAAAAATTAGAAGGTTTGCTTAAAAAGATGTTTGTTCAGCAAGGTTACCTTCTACAACCAATTTCATGCATTGTCCCTGTCACTACAGCCGCGTGTTTCTGGTTCGATGAGCTAGTAAAGGCGATCGATAGTGATTCTCCTCCTTATGAGGAGATTATGGACAGAATCCGTGCTCTCAAATTGGCTAATTCTTTCACCCTAGACGCCACTTTGCAATTGGCTAGGTTAGCGGCGAAGAATTCTGGGTTTGCTATTGTGGCGCGTAGAGCGCTTTGGTTGAAATCTTGGTCAGCGGATGCGTCTTCCAAGAACAAACTCCTTAACATTCCTTTCAAGGGGAAAACGCTGTTTGGCCCTGACTTGAAAGAGATTATCTCTGATATCACTGGGGGTAAGGGCCACGCCCTTCCTCAGGATAGGTCTTTCAAGACCAAAAATAAACCTAATTTTCGTCCCTTTCGTAGAAACGGACCAGCCCCAAGTGCTACGTCCTCTAAGCAAGAGGGTAATACTTCTCAAGCCAAGCCAGCCTGGAGACCAAGGCAAGGCTGGAACAAGGGAAAGCAGGCCAAGAAACCTGCCACTGCTACCAAGACAGCATGAAATGTTGGCCCCCGATCCGAGACCGGATCTGGTGGGGGGCAGACTCTCTCTCTTCGCTCAGGCTTGGGCAAGAGATGTTCTGGATCCTTGGGCACTAGAAATAGTCTCCCAAGGTTATCTTCTGGAATTCAAGGGGCTTCCCCCAAGGGGGAGGTTCCACAGGTCTCAATTGTCTTCAGACCACATAAAGAGACAGGCATTCTTACATTGTGTAGAAGACCTGTTAAAAATGGGAGTGATTCATCCTGTTCCATTAGGAGAACAAGGGATGGGGTTCTACTCCAATCTGTTCATAGTTCCCAAAAAAGAGGGAACGTTCAGACCAATCTTAGATCTCAAGATCTTAAACAAGTTTCTCAAGGTTCCATCGTTCAAAATGGAAACCATTCGAACAATTCTTCCTTCCATCCAGGAAGGTCAATTCATGACCACGGTGGATTTAAAGGATGCGTATCTACATATTCCTATCCACAAGGAACATCATCGGTTCCTAAGGTTCGCATTCCTGGACGAGCATTACCAGTTCGTGGCGCTTCCTTTCGGATTAGCCACTGCTCCAAGGATTTTCACAAAGGTACTAGGGTCCCTTCTAGCGGTGCTAAGACCAAGGGGCATTGCAGTAGTACCTTACTTGGACGACATTCTGATTCAAGCGTCGTCCCTTCCTCAAGCAAGGGCTCACACGGACATAGTCCTGGCCTTTCTCAGATCTCACGGATGGAAAGTGAACGTGGAAAAGAGTTCTCTATCTCCGTCGACAAGGGTTCCCTTCTGGAACAATAGTAGACTCCTTAGAAATGAGGATTTTTCTGACAGAGGCCAGAAAAACAAAACTTCTAAACTCTTGTCAAACACTTCATTCCGTTCCTCTTCCTTCCATAGCGCAGTGCATGGAAGTAATAGGTTTGATGGTAGCGGCAATGGACATAGTTCCTTTTGCGCGCATTCATCTAAGACCATTACAACTGTGCATGCTCAGTCAGTGGAATGGGGACTATACAGACTTGTCTCCGAAGATACAAGTAAATCAGAGGACCAGAGACTCACTCCGTTGGTGGCTGTCCCTGGACAACCTGTCACAAGGGATGACCTTCCGCAGACCAGAGTGGGTCATTGTCACGACCGACGCCAGTCTGATGGGCTGGGGCGCGGTCTGGGGATCCCTGAAAGCTCAGGGTCTTTGGTCTCGGGAAGAATCTCTTCTACCGATAAATATTCTGGAACTGAGAGCGATATTCAATGCTCTCAAGGCTTGGCCTCAGCTAGCAAAGGCCAAGTTCATACGGTTTCAATCAGACAACATGACGACTGTTGCGTACATCAACCATCAGGGGGGAACAAGGAGTTCCCTGGCGATGGAAAAAGTGACCAAAATCATTCAATGGGCGGAGACTCACTCCTGCCACCTGTCTGCAATCCATATCCCAGGAGTGGAAAATTGGGAAGCGGATTTTCTGAGTCGTCAGACATTACATCCGGGGGAGTGGGAACTCCATCCGGAAATCTTTGCCCAAATTACTCATCTGTGGGGCATTCCAGACATGGATCTGATGGCCTCTCGTCAGAACTTCAAGGTTCCTTGCTACGGGTCCAGATCCAGGGATCCCAAGGCGACTCTAGTAGATGCACTAGTAGCACCTTGGACCTTCAAACTAGCTTATGTATTCCCGCCGTTTCCTCTCATCCCCAGGCTGGTAGCCAGGATCAATCAGGAGAGGGCGTCGGTGATCTTGATAGCTCCTGCGTGGCCACGCAGGACTTGGTATGCAGATCTGGTGAATATGTCATCGGCTCCACCATGGAAGCTACCTTTGAGACGAGACCTTCTTGTTCAAGGTCCGTTCTAACATCCGAATCTGGTCTCACTCCAGCTGACTGCTTGGAGATTGAACGCTTGATCTTATCAAAACGAGGGTTCTCAGATTCTGTTATTGATACTCTTGTTCAGGCCAGAAAGCCTGTAACTAGAAAAATTTACCACAAAATATGGAAAAAATATATCTGTTGGTGTGAATCTAAAGGATTCCCTTGGGACAAGGTAAAGATTCCTAGGATTCTATCCTTTCTTCAAGAAGGATTGGAGAAAGGATTATCTGCAAGTTCCTTGAAGGGACAGATTTCTGCCTTGTCTGTGTTACTTCACAAAAAGCTGGCAGCTGTGCCAGATGTTCAAGCCTTTGTTCAGGCTCTGGTTAGAATCAAGCCTGTTTACAAATCTTTGACTCCTCCTTGGAGTCTCAACTTAGTTCTTTCAGTTCTTCAGGGGGTTCCGTTTGAACCCTTACATTCCGTTGATATTAAGTTATTATCTTGGAAAGTTTTGTTTTTGGTTGCAATTTCTTCTGCTAGAAGAGTTTCAGAATTATCTGCTCTGCAGTGTTCTCCTCCTTATCTGGTGTAAATGCAGATAAGGTGGTTTTACGTACTAAACCTGGTTTTCTTCCAAAAGTTGTTTCTAACAAAAACATTAACCAGGAGATAGTCGTGCCTTCTTTGTGTCCGAAACCAGTTTCGAAGAAGGAACGTTTGTTGCACAATTTGGATGATGTTCGCGCTCTAAAATTCTATTTAGATGCTACAAAGGATTTTAGACAAACATCTTCCTTGTTTGTTGTTTATTCTGGTAAAAGGAGAGGTCGAAAAGCAACTTCTACCTCTCTCTCTTTTTGGATTAAAAGCATCATCAGATTGGCTTACGAGACTGCCGGACGGCAGCCTCCTGAAAGAATCACAGCTCATTCCACTAGGGCTGTGGCTTCCACATGGGCCTTCAAGAACGAGGCTTCTGTTGATCAGATATGTAGGGCAGCGACTTGGTCTTCACTGCACACTTTTACCAAATTTTACAAGTTTGATACTTTTGCTTCTTCTGAGGCTATTTTTGGGAGAAAGGTTTTGCAAGCCGTGGTGCCTTCCATTTAGGTGACCTGATTTGCTCCCTCCCTTCATCCGTGTCCTAAAGCTTTGGTATTGGTTCCCACAAGTAAGGATGACGCCGTGGACCGGACACACCTATGTTGGAGAAAACAGAATTTATGTTTACCTGATAAATTACTTTCTCCAACGGTGTGTCCGGTCCACGGCCCGCCCTGGTTTTTTAATCAGGTCTGATAATTTATTTTCTTTAACTACAGTCACCACGGTATCATATGGTTTCTCCTATGCAAATATTCCTCCTTAACGTCGGTCGAATGACTGGGGTAGGCGGAGCCTAGGAGGGATCATGTGACCAGCTTTGCTGGGCTCTTTGCCATTTCCTGTTGGGGAAGAGAATATCCCACAAGTAAGGATGACGCCGTGGACCGGACACACCGTTGGAGAAAGTAATTTATCAGGTAAACATAAATTCTGTTTTTCATCCGTCGGCCGCTATTTTTACTCCCTTAAGCTAACATAGAACCTCGTAGCAAATCGGTATCATATATTCATCACAAGGACTTACGCAGCGAAAATTGAGACATTTTACTCCATTTTCACCTCGCCACACATAGGCAGGCACAGCAAGCCTTGCGCTGAGTATGTGAGCACCGTAACTCCCTGAAAATAGTAACTAACACCTAATGCATGCGCAATATCTATCTACCTGTCAACCGCAATCCCCCACCACAATAACTAATAAAATATATTAACCCCTAATCCGCCAACCCCAACATTGCAATATATGTATTAAACCCTAATGCGCCATTAACCCACATCGCAATCAACGTAATAAATGCATATGTAATCTCGCCCTATATGTTTAACCAGTTCAGTGCCATAGTGTGCTCTTTTTCATTAAGACCACATTTTCTCAGTTTTAATGAAGCATTAGTAAGACCTCTGTAAAACTCAATGTTTGACCCCTTGAGTTCTAGAGGGCTATAGTGGGTTAATCCAAGGTGTCTTGGTCTGTGCTGTTGCATCTGGGGAAACCATATTGCTTCAAAAAAACACATTTATTATGGAAAAGATGTGGCCATTTTTTTTTAACATTTATTATTAGCCTCAATATTGTTGCCTCTTAAAATATGGATATGAACTACATATTTTAACTGCAAAATAAAAATGTGTAAACCTATGTACTCAGGCAAAGAAGAAAACATCTGAATTTGTCTTTGATTAATATGGTGGCTCATTTTCATGGTTGCTGGTATAACAGTAATTGTTTTTACTTCCTTTTTAAACAAATAAAACAATCCGTTTTTTATTTTTTTTTTTTAAAAGTCAGCAAACTTATTGATAATATCTCAACTGAACAGCATATGGTCTTATTTCTAAAATAAGATTCTAAAGATGTGCTAAAGTCTTTGGTTGCCTTGGAAACATTAATGTGAGATTCCCTTATCTTAGATGCAGATTAGAGAACAGCAGCAATAATTTAGTGCCATTCATGGATCCATGTATAAAAACAGCTAAGGAAGATTCCCCAATACAGAATATTGATGTAAAAAGCAGTTGTGTGTTCAGTGACCTCACTGAAGATTAACAGAAACAAAATGTGATATTACAACTGTTGATTGAAACTTGCTACTGACAAACTAAATGTGCTCTTAATTGCTTAGAGCTGGCCGTTGCCTATATCATCCATCTTACACAGAGCAACATCTGATGTGTTAAAAAGCACAATGCAGCTTTAGCCCTCGGTAGAACAAAAGTATGCTTGTTAATATTCACGTGGTTGTGCTCTGTTGAAGGCTCACACATAGAGATGAAACCTCCTTGCATTCGCTGGGGAGAGGAAGCATTGTACTTCCTATCACTTCCCTCATCTTTTGCCTGCAGTTATTTAGTTTCTGTAATGTTTGGGATCAGGTAGCAGTAGGTTTCCTTTTTTAGCTTTATTTATTTTTCTTCCATTCTGGATATCATTTTTGGGTCACTGTTATGTTCAAGTGGACGGGTAACCTACACCATGGCCCTAGTTGCTGTAGAAACTGGCATATGCTGGACCTGTATTGACTGCCAAGGCTTCTATGAACTCCTAATAGATGATTTCTTTGGTAGGTTGTACATTTATATTGGAAATATTTTACCTGAGAATACGAAATAGCTCTGCTTCAGCTAGTGATACATTAGTTAACACATATTGGTTCATAAATGACTTTTCTAAACTCTGCTAAATTGCTTAAATATGACAATTTTCCAAGTGGAAGCTTTACAGATAATCAGACAGCTAATTTATTGTGATAATCTGCTGATATTTATACATTTTTGTTCCTTTCATGTATGTTATTTTATAATTGATTCAAAATGTGACTGTAATGATATTTAATGTTTATATTTCTTACAGGATTTTATTCTTTATGATAATAAAACGTCTACTGAAATTATGTTGCTTTATAATACAGTCCAACTGCTGTGTTTCATATACAAAACTGGTTATTTGTTGTGCCTTGTAGATGAGCCCACCAGCCCCAGCATCGACCATGAAATTGCAAACATTCCTGCTTCCGCTGTTATTTCCACATCTGCCGCACAGCCGCCCACCATAACAACAGTTCCTCCTAGTCCCACTTCTCCGGTCCCTTTGATTCGCCGGCAGCTCTCTCATGATCACGGTAATTATTTATGAAATACAATGTTTTATGTGCAATGCACATGCTATTATACCATGTGTCCTATTACTTTGTTTTGTATAATGATATCAATGGAAAGCAAACTTTATAGAGTATTCTCCTTCCTATAGAGTTCCTTTTCCTTAGAGTATTCAAGGCATTACTTAAAGGGCCATTAAATATAGAATTGCTGTCAAGTGCATAATACAAAGACAATGCAATAGCACATATTCTGAATTTCAAATGAGTAGTATATTTTTTTTCTGACAAATTTCAAAGTTAGTTATTTTTTTCTTTCCCCTGCATCATGTGACAGCCATCATCCAATCACAAAATGTATATATATATATATATATATATATATATATATATATATATATATATATATATAAATAAATTCTTGCATTTACTCAGTAGGAGCTGATGCCTCATAAAGTGTGCATATGCAATTATTGTGCATATTTTGAAAATGAAAATTAATTGCAAAGTTTTTTTTAAATTGCTTTTCTATCTAAATTATGAAAGTTTATTTCCTTCTTAATATGAGGGATCTTTACTTACTGTTGGGAAATACTGAACCAAGCCACCAGGAGGAGGCAGACACCCCAGCCAAAGGCTTAAATACTCCGCCTAATTCCCTCAAATCCAGTCATTCTTTGCCTTTCGTCACATGAGGTTGGCAGATAGTTCCTTATGAAGGGTATCTACCCTTCGAAATGGGACTGGAGTTTTAATTAGTCTTGTCAGCCTCTCAGTGAGAGCATTAACAAAAGTTAGTCTGGAGATGCAGGGAGAGTCTTTCTGCGAACCCATCCAGATTCGTATTAACAGCTCCTAAGCAATCCGTGTTGACGAATTTTACTGCCTGCTTCCATCACTCAAGTCCATGTCAGGAGCGATGCTGCAAGACTGTCAAACTTGAGAGGCTGTGTTTCTGTTCCACAGCATAGATTCCGGTAAGATCGTTTCATTTTTTATACATATGATAACGCTCAGGCAGTTGTTGGAACCTACAGGTTTTTACTTTCGTTTTGTGAGCTGCGCAACCTGAAAAGCTTGGCCAGCTTTTTTTACTAGTATAGCAGGGGCAGCCCTGCATTGTGCACCATGTGACCAGGTGTGGTCACACTTATTTCCTCTTTCCTGACCGTGCGGTTTACCGTAGAAAAAACGATTTCTCTGTTTTGCCTGGGTCATAGGAGGTGGTGAGTGCCCAAGCCATTGGAGGTATAAAGGTGCCGTTTTTTTCTTAGAAATCAATAGTCTGCTTTGTAAGCTCAAGCTATGGAGGATTCTGCTTCATTGGAGGGTACTCCCTCTTTACCTAAGTTGAATACCTGTCTATTTTGAGGAGGCCGCGGTATACCTGCCCTCTCAACTATGTTCCACATGCCTTGATAAAGTAATCATGTCAAAGAAGGTTAATATGTTTGATACCACTGAGTCATACACCTCTGAGGAGTCTCCGTCCCGTGAGGTGCGCACCCTACAGTCAACTCCTAATACACATGCAGCTTCCCGTAGCACTCCAAATCCTCCATCTGGAGGGGGTCTTTTACCGCCAGACTTTACTGAGCAGTTACAAATGGCAGTGTCTGTGGCCTCTAGTGCTTTACCTCGCTCTGCTAAGCGCAAGCGAAAAGGTCAAATATTGCAATCCTTCCCAGGGGTCGTCAACTAGTTGTTTGGATTTATCTGTTATGAGATTATCCGATGATGAAGGCACCTCTGATACTTCAGAGGGCACACTTTCTGGGTCGGAATCTGATGCCTCTAAGCCTCCAGCTGCGGAGGAACCAGACTTTAGATTTCAGATTGAACATTTACGTTTTCTGTTGGAGGTTCTGGCTACGTTAGAGGTTCCAGAGCCCAAATTGCCTGAGGAACTTTTGATTCCTAAATTAGATAAGGTCTACGAGGACAGGGTTGTAGCACAAACTTTCCTGGTTCCTGTAAAGATGGCGAACATTATTAAGAATGAATGGGGAAGGATTGGTTCTTCCTTTTCCCCTTCGTCTTCCTTTAAGAAATTGTTCCCGGTCCCGGACTCTAAATTGGAGTTGTGGGGTTCCATCCCCAAGGTGGATGGCGCTATCTCCACGCTTGCTAAACACACTACTATCCCGCTTGAGGATAGTTCGTCGTTTAAAGATCCCATGGATACGAAGATAGAAACTCTGTTAAGAAAGATGTGTCAACATACAGGATATTTGTTTCAACCGGTAGCGGGTGTTGCTGCAGTTACTGGAGCGGCTACCTACTGGTGCGGTTCCTTATCTGAGTTGATCGAGGTGGAGGGTCCCTTTGACGGGATCCAGGAAAGAATTAAGGCCCTAAGGGTGGCTAATGATTTTATTTGTGATGCAAATATTCAAATTATTCGCCTGAATGCTAAGGCTTCAAGTTTTTCTGTTCAAGCCCGTAGGGCACTCTGGCTGAAGTCCTGGTCTGCGGACATGACTTCTTAGTCCAGGCTTCTTTCCCTCTCCTTTAAGGGAAAGATTTTATTTGGTCCAGGCCTGGACTCGATTATTTCCATGGTTACTGGAGGCAGGATAAAAGAACAAGCCTAAGGGACAAGGTCCTAATTTTCGTTCCTTTCGTTCTGATAAATCCCAACGTCAGCAGCCCTCTGCAAAGCCCGAGCAATCCAAGGGTATTTGGAAGCCGGTTCAGTCCTGGAATAAATCCAAGAAGAGCAAGAAGCCCGCCGAGACAAAGTCGACATAAAGGGGCGTCTCCCGATCCGGTTCTGAATCATGTAGGGGGCAGACTGTCACTCTTTTCAGATGCTTGGTTTGGGGACATGCAAGACCCGTGGGTCCTGGAGGTCATCGTTTAGGGATACAAGATAGGTTTCAAGTCTCATCCACCCAGGGGCAGATTCCTCCTATCAAACCTGTCTTCCAGGCCAGAAATGAGAGAAGCCTTTCTGGGGTTCGTGAGGAATCTCTCCTCCCTAGGAGGAGTCGTCCCGGTACCTCTCTCAGAAGAGGTTTGGGATACTATTCAAACCTGTTTGTGGTCCTAAAGAAGGAGGGCACTTTCCTCCCGATTCTGGACCTAAAGTGCTTAAACAAATTCCTATCTGTCCCCTCGTTCAAGATGGAGACGATTAGGTCCATCCTTCCCTTAGTTCATGACCACTATAGATCTGAAGGATGCTTACCTTCACGTTCCAATCCACAAGGAACACTTCAGGTTACTAAGGTTTGCATTCCTGGACAAGCACTTTCAGTTTATTGCACTTCCGTTTGGTTTAGCTACTGCTCAGAGTTTTTACGAAGGTTCTAGGGGCTCTGCTTGCCATGGCCAGAACCAGAGGTATTACAGTAGCTCCATACTAGGATTTTCTATTTCAGTTCAAGCACCATCTTGTCGTCTGGCACTGGACCATTCAAAATCTCTTCTGTTTCTTCTTCAATCTCATGGATGGAAGATAAACTTAGAAAATAGTTCTCTTATTCCCAGTACCAGGGTGGAATTCCTGGGTACTATAATAGACTCCATATCCATGAGGATATTCCTTACAGACCAGAGACGTTACAAGCTAACTTCCGCTTGTCTTGCCCTCCAGACCTCCTTAAGGCCCTCTGTGGCTCGGTGTATGGAGGTGATTGGGCTCATGGTGTCCAGCATTGACATCATTCCTTTTGCCAGATTCCATCTCAGACCACTACAGCTGTGCATGCTAAGACAGTGGAATGGCGGTCATTCGCATCTGTCTCAACAGATTTCTCTGGACAACTGGTCGAGAGAATCGCTCTCCTGGTGGCTCTGTCCAGATCACCTGCCCCAAGGTTCATCCTTCTTGAGACCATCCTGGGAGATTGTGACTACGGACGCAAGTCTATGAGGATGGGGAGCTGTTTGGGATGCCAAGAAGGCACAGGACCTGTGGACTCGAGAGGAATCCTTCCTCCCGATCAACATTCTGGAACTTCGAGCAATCTTCAGTGCTCTGAGGGCTTGGCCTCTTCTGGGTGCATCCCAGTTTATTATATTGCAATCAGACAACATAACCTCGGTGGCTTACATCAACCATCAGGGGGGAATGAGAAGCTCCCTAGCAATAAGGGAAGTATCTCGGATTCTGGAGTGGGTGGAGGCCCACAACTGCTCATTGTCAGTGATCCACATTCCGGGTGTGAACAACTGGGAAGCGGATTTCCTCAGCAGACCATCCTTTCACCTGAGGGAATGGTCTCTCCATCCCGAGGTGTTTGCAGAGATTTGCAACAATTGGGGGACACCGGAGATAGATCTCATGGCATCCCGGCTCAATTCCAAGCTACCCAGATATGGGTCGTGGTCCAGGGATCCTCAAGCGGAGTTAATAGATGCATTAGCAGTGCCTTGGAGGTTCAACTTGATTTACATTTTCCCGCCGTTACCACTTCTTCCTCGTGTAGTGGCCTACATCAAGCAGAAGCAGGCATCAGCGATACTGATTGCTCCATCGTGGCCGCGAAGGATGTGCTTCCGGACCTGGTGGGGACGTCCTCATCTCCTCCGTGGAAGTTACCTTGTCGCAATGATCTGCTGGAACAGGGTCCTTAGGTTCATCAAAATCTAGATTCTCTGAGGCTGACTGCGTGGAGATTGAACGCTTAGTCCTAGCCAAGAGAGGTTTCTCTGAGAGAGTTATTGATACTCTTATTCAGGCTCGTAAGCCTGTTACTCGTCGCATCTATCATAAGGTGTGGAGAGCTTACTTATTCTGGTGTGAAGAGCGTGGTTTAGCCTGGCAGAAGGTTAAGGCTGCCAGGATACTTTATTTTCTCCAGGAGGGTCTGGAGAAGGGCCTTTCTGCCAGTTCCCTGAGGGGGCAGATTTTGGCCCTATCTGTTTTGCTACACAAGAGGCTCGCAGAGCTCCCTGACTCTGCAATCATTCGTTAAGGCTCTGATTAGGATCAGCCCTGTGTTTAGATCTAATGCTCCAACTTGGAGTTTGAATCTTGTTCTTAAGTTTTTGCAATGGGCTCCGTTTAAGCCTATGCATTTGGTTAACATCAAATTGTTGATCTGGAAGGTTCTTTTTCTATTGGCTATTGCGTTGGCACGCAGAGTTTCTAAAATAGCTGCCTTGCAATGTGAGCCTCCTTATCTGGTGTTCCACACTGATAAGGCTGTCCTACGTACCGGCTTGGGTTTTCTATCTTAGGTTGTGTTTGATTGTAGCATCAATCAGGAGATTGTGGTTCCTTCCTTGTGACCTAATCCTCCTCCTTCGAAGGAACGTTTACTTCATAATCTGGATGTGGTTTGAGTTTTGAACTTTTATCTTCAAGCTACTAAGGATTTTAGGCAAACTTCTTCCTTGTTTGTTATCTACTCTGGGAAGCGTAAGAGTCTGAAGGCTTTTTCAACTTCCTTATCTTTTTGGTTGAAGAGTGTTATTACGGCTCATTCCACTAGAGCGTGGCTTCCACTTGGGCCTTTAAGAACGAGGCCTCTATGGATCAGATTTGTAACGCGGCTACCTGGTCCTCCTTACATACTTTTTCAAAATTCTACAAGTTTGACATTTTTGCTTTGGCCAAAGCAAATTTTGGGAGAAAAGTTTTATAGGCCGTGGTGTCCTCAAATTAGGATCCGCCTCTTTTACCCCTCCCGTAATCATTCAGTGTCCTCTAGAGCTTGGGTATAGTTTCCCCAACAGTAAGGAATGATGCCGTGGACTCTTTTCATATTAAGAAGGAAAACATAAATTATTCTTACCTGATGATTTAATTTCCTTCTGTATGAGGAGAGTCCATGGCATCATTCCTTACTGTTGGGAAATACTGAACCTGGCCACCAGAAGGAGGCAAAGACAACCCAGCCAAAGGCTTAAATACTCGCCCTTCTTCCCTCATATCCCAGTTATTCTGCCAAGGGAACAAGGAATAGTAGGAGAAATATCATGGACTCTCCTCATACAGAAGGAAATTAAATTATCAGGTAAGCATAATTTCATTCTTGACTTTAGTGTTCCTTTACAATCCTTTTTTTTTAAATTTCACATCTTTATTTACTCTGCTTTTTACCTTGTTTATATAGATCACCCTCTTTTTTTAATGATTTTTTTTTTTATTATCTGTACCTTTTACCCACTATCTTGCTCTCCTGTTAACAACCATTAGTCTT